>NW_006439191.1:4867925-4878122 GCF_000325575.1 Pteropus alecto | reverse complement strand
CGGGGCCAGCGCCTGCCAGCTCCGCCTGGCTTCACTTTGCCCAGCATGAAAGCACGTTACCCCTGCGACTCTCCTGCCTCGTCCGCACGGCGGATGTGCACCTCGGTGGGTAAACCCAAAAGCGCCAAAAAAGTTAATTTTTCCATGATAACTTAATTTCTATTTAGATTCTCCATTTCACTGGAAGAACTATCAATGAAACCCTTCCCCCTAACAAAAATGCATACTTTATCCTGAGTTGTGTCTGATCTCTGGGGATTTGTGTATTAGTCAGGGTTCTCCAGAGAAATAGAATCAATAGGACAACAGGGGGCGGGTGTGTGTGTGTGTGTGTGTGTGTGTGTGTGTGTGTGTGTGTGTGTACCTCTATCTGTAATATGCAGAGGTATTTATGTTGAGGAACTGCCTCACGTGATCATGGAGATAGGAGATCAAAACCTGCCGGGTAGGCGGTCGGGTGGAGACCCAGATAACAGGTGTAGTTCTTACATGAGGTAGTCTGCCGGCAGAATTCTCTCTTTTGGGAACTTTTGTCTTTTTCTATTAAGGCCTTGAACTGATAAGATGAGTCCTACCCATTCTTTCGAGGGTATTTGCTTTACTTAAAGTCTGCTGATTTAAAAGTTACCTTTATCTAAAACAAACAAACAAACAAAACAAAACACAACACCTTCACAAAAATCTCTAATGTTTAACCAGATATCTGGGTACTCTGACCTAGACAAGCTACGACATAAAATTAACCATCTCAGCTCATGCAGTTACACTGTGGTGAGCAGGCGGGAGGGAGGGACCATCCCGTTTTTGATGTCATCAGCCCACGTGGACATCCACTGCAATAGCCAAGGTCACTGTCCTTTGTCCTGCTCCCCTGCCCTTCCAGATGTGCGGTCTCATGTGCTCCTGGAGGGGACAGGAGGAATCGGCTGCTTCCTTAGCTGCTAGAGCAGAAGCATCTCTGCAAAGCTTTCTGTGGCTTCATCCACGGGGGTCATTCAAGGCCGAGCCTGCACCCCTGGAAGCTGTGACAGCGTGGAGCCCTGAACCCCACAGACTCGTCCACTCCCTCCCTCTGCTCGCTCCATGGTCCCCAGGCGCTCCCCACCAACACCACCAGTTTGCCCACCCGAGGAGCTCTTTCTCTGTCTGAATCTGGATCATTCCTTCACATGTTTGTCTAAATCCTCTTTATTGCCAAAAGTGTGTAGACTTTCTGAACCTCAAAACTAGATGCCAACAGGGATTTCTTTTTGTTGTTTTTGCTGTGGCTGTCTTGTTTTTCTTTTTCCAGAGTTGGCCCTTCTTGGGCTCTCTGCATCAAGAGTGAAAAGGGTAAAGGAGAAGCAAAGGGTAAAATATGCTTTTCATGAACTTATTCCGTAAACTGAACACACTGTCTCAGGAAGTAGCGAGCTACGAGGAAGCAGTGAGCTACTAGGGAGGTGACTGGAATCTATTGAAACACAGATTTTCCAGCTCCTTCGAAGCTCTCTTGATCGTAACTAACACTCATTTTATAGTCCTCTTTCTGTTCTCTTGAGCTTCCACACCACGGCAAGGACCGAGTCGCTGTCATGTTTAACCTGAGCTCCTCTCATGCTTCCCAGAGACTCACGGGATCCAAGAACTTTCGATCATAAGTAAATGCAGAGATTTTTTTTAAGTGTCCACAAGATGTCACTGTTGGCCAGAGAAATGTGATTGACTTTGCTTCAGCTCTGAAACAAAGTGTTAATGCTAACTTAATTTCAAAAAAATAGAAGGTGGGAAATGTCAGAAAAAGAAAAAAATAAAAAAGCAGATCTACAGGGCAATCCAATCGTAGGCAGGAAGTAATAACTCTTCAAGCCAAAGAATGATATTCCTTCAGGTGCTTTCACATTTCACTCTCTTTTTACACCCCAAACGCTGAGGTAGACAGCACAGGGGCCTCCTGTCAAGTCTAAACCGCTGGCAGCTCAGGGCCTGGGTTCTGCCCCGGGTTTTGGGCTCAGACATCCCTGGTCAAGTTCTTTAATCAATCTGGTTTTCAATTTCTTTATCTATAAAAGAAGAAGTTGAATTTGGTAATCTCTCCCAGTTTGAAAACATGATTCATGCTTCACGAGTAAATTCCAGAGGAATGCTTTTCTCGAGGTCACAATTTCTTCGCTTATGAGTCAGTCCTAGAACTCGTGTCCGTTTTCACTCCTTGACGCGGGCCAGAGTCCCCAAGACAGAGCTTTCCCCTGAATGCTGCTATCTGCGGTTTAGGGCATCCACTGGGGGTCTTGGAACGTGTCCCCTGTGGATAAGGGAGGGCACTGTATAACATTTCAATCTGCCATAAAGTCATTCAATTTTTCTGTTGCACATAAACTTCCACTTGAGGCTCACATTTTGTGGAGACAGTAACTATTTTGCGGGGGGGGGAAGGACCAAACTGGTACCTTTATGCTTTATGGCACGGGACAAAGACAGAGAATTCTGACGAAGAAGGGAATCTGCATATGAAAGGAAGAGGAAAAATGTTGGCTCTCCACATCTGACCAGGGTAGTTTTATGAGCCATTTGAACTCAAGTATTACTGAAAAGGTTATCCTCGTCATACTGGATGAATTCAGATACCCAAGAGCTGATATTCAAGTTACACATGTGCAGAAATATAACATGCATTCACTGGAAATATCAGTGTTTTCAGATTTATGCCGGTGAATGATAAGGCTCACTAATAAAAGCTTTTAATTCTCTAGGAAATTCATATCCTTCGAGCATCTTTGTGATTCGCTTACATTTCTCTGGGTTAAATTTCTTGACAATCCCAGAGGCTGGGGACACTTCTCTGTTTTAAGCCTGAAAAGTACAACAGAGCACATCTCAGCTCTGTTGGCCACTGTGGCAGATTCCAAACCAAACATCTCTGCGCCCCTCCCCACCCCCCAAAGGGTTAAGAGGATGCCCCTGCTAGAAACTGAGTGGCAATTCCATACTTCCTGGGAAAACTGCCAGTTATTCCTGGTCTCTGACCCTCTCTACGAGGTGCCCAGCTCCTCTGCCTTTGAAATTTATACCTTAATGGTGCTTCATATTTGACAGTGTTTTGCATTTTTCAAAACACATTTAAATATATCCTTTCCTTTGGATCTTATTCCTGCCACAGACCTAGACTGCTCAGGCAGACATCATCAACTGTGTTTTCCACATGGGAGTCTCGGATAAAATAAAGTCAAACTTCTTGCTCAAGGTCACATGAAACTCAGGGAGAAAACCACATTTCCCTTCTCCAAGGAGAATGCATCTTCAAATACAGGCAGCAACTTTTGGTCTTTAAACATAACCTTCACTTCATCGTTGACTAGGTAACTCACTGAAGCCAAAACACCTCTAAGTCCCCCAAATGGAGCTACCATGGTTTTCTCTGCTCTCCCAGCCCTGGGAAATATACTCCAGGAAAGTTAGAATTAAATGATGAATTCGTTGTTTCTGCAAAATTAATACTGAAATTCATGATGAGACTGAATCCAACTTCTGAGTTCTCTCTCAACAGAAGCTTCAAGATCGTTATTCACGGAATTGCACAAAGTATCCCAAATCCATGTAAGATGATAATTTAGCATTTCCCCACGTGTAGTATTAATGAATGTTTGTTTTTTTTAATTCCATGTTCAATTTAGCCTTAGTCCTTGGTTAAAGGACCTGTGTTAGCATCTCATTCTCGTATATTCCTTATTACGAACGGAGATTAAGGAGTGTGATATTTCTGTAATTCACTTCCTCGTAGCACTTTTTACAGAGTTCTTTACTTTTTTTAGATCATTCTATGCGGAAAGGTATGTTAGAGAAAGGAGTTTTGTGATGTCTCCAATACTTTTTCTCAGCACTATCCTTTCTAAGAAGCCATCCCACTTTTATATAGTTCAGAATAGTATTAAATCATATGATAGTTGAATAAAATCTTCAGGTCAATTCGGATATACTATTTTAAGGTTGAACATGTGTTAAAGTTTAATTTTCTCAATTTACTAAAGAAAATAAAGTGAAGGGGTTTAATTGAAACTGTGTATTTATGTAAGTGACAAATGGCCCAAATATGAAAGTTGAAGATAACAGGGTTCTAGTACTCAGCAAGGATGAGGAATGCGATAAAAATGGAAAGGGATAAATTCGCACACAAAAAACGTAATTTCCTCGCTGTCCTCAGTGGAGAGGCTGCATCCTGAATAATTAGACACCCCGACAGGCCTGTTTTCTCTCCGGTCAAGACTGAATTTCCCTGTACCCTGCATTTCCTGGGCATGAGGCTGGCTGGAAGCTTGCGTTTCTCTCTGCAGCTTGCCCTGCACTGATTCTAGGAGCAAACTGAAGATGTCCAGTCCCAGATAAAGCACGTCAGGCTGGAAGGCAAGCGCAGTTGTCCCTTTGAAAGGCAATGCTTTAACTCCTTCCTCAGGACTCTTACTTCTGGTGCAGTAAGAAGCACAAAATTGCAACGGACACCACATTTGGCGGTTGCTACTCTCAATGTTTCCGAACGTTTTTCCAGGACTTTGAGATTTTCGTAGTACTTTCAACTTTCTTTTGGACTCTCATTTCCACTCCCCAGAAAGCTGTGCCCAAGACGGGGGATGACCCCCCCTTTACAAGGGATCAGGAGGAACTGGGTCCATGACCTCTGTCCCTCCCTTCAGTGCTTTGTGTGCTGCCGTTTTCATTACACACATGAGCCCACTTCTTGGAACGGGGGGCGTCATTTCCAAGGCAACATCATCATACAATATTCCGGTGATTAGTTTTGGCAGTCATGGGGCTAAACTCTGATTTAATTTGTTATGTATCTAGAACTGTGTTCAGAACTTTATATAACAATGAAATTGTGCAGTATTTTTTTAATATATATTATATACATATTACTTTTTAAACTTAGGTATTTATAAATAATAACCTAAAGTACTTGATTCGATATATTTTGACAAAGTGTACATATCCATGTAGCCATCATCACAACTGATAACGTAGAACACGTTCATAGCCATCATCACAACTGATACATAGAACACGTTCATTCTTGCAGAATGTTGCCTGTGCCTCTCTGCAGTCGATTCTCATCCCTTACAACCTCAGAGGTACCATTCTCAATTTCTTTTCCTTAGATGTTCTTAGACTTCAGATAACCATGCATCATATGCTCTTTTGTGTCAGGCGTCTTTCACTCAACATAATGCTTTTTGACATTTTCCCATGTTGTAATGTGTATTTGTGGCTCATTTCTTTGAATTGATGAGGAATATTCCATAGTTTTATGATATGTCATTTACCCAGTCTCCTGTTGATGGACATTTCGGTTGTTCCCATTTTTTATGAATGGAGCTTCTTCGAACATTTTCGTACAAAGGTTTCTGTGAATATCTTCAGTAAATACTTAAGACTGGGATTTCTGGTCATAGGGTAGATATATGTTTCACCTTATAAGAAGATGGCATTTTTCCATTTTCCATTTCCACTAGTAGCAATATGTGAGTTCTGGTTGCTCCATATCCTCACCAGATTTGATATTTAGATTTGATTTTGCCATTCTGTAGGATGTGAAATGGTACCTCCTTGAGGTTTTACTCTTTATTTTCCTGACGACTGATGATATTGAACATCTTTTCAGGGTCTAGTGGCCATTTGTTTATCTTCTTTTGTAGAGTGAGGGTTTAAGAATTTTGCCTTGATTCAAAAGAGTTCTTTATGTATTCTGTACTTGAATTCTTTGTCAGATGTGTTGTAAATATTTTTTTTCCTAAATTGTCACTTGCCTATTCATTTTCTTAACAGTATCTTTTGATGAACAGACATTTTCAATGTAGATAAAGCCAATTTGTCATTTTTTTCTTTTATGATGAGTGCTTCTACAGGCTTGTTTAAAATATCTTTGCCAGCTCCAAGGTTGTGAAGATATTCTCCCAAGTATTTCTTAGAAGCTTTATGGTCTTTCTATTTATGTTTAGGTTTATGGTCTATATTGAATTGATTTTTGTTTATTAAATAAAGTAGGGTCAAGTTTCATTGTTTCATATTAGGTATCGATTTCAGCTCTATTTGTTAAAAAAAGACATTACTTTCCTTATTGAATTTTTTGCTACCTTTCTCAAATATCAACTGATGGTATATGTGTGAATCTCTCTATGGACTTTCTGTTCTGCTCCATCGATTACTATTTGTCCATCCTTAGGACAATCCCAGACTGTTTCGATTGCTGTAGTATTACAGTAACTCGACATTGGGGGGTAGTGTAATTTCTCTCTGTTCCTTTCGGCAAAATTATTTTAGTGATTCTAGATCCTTTAAATTTCCATATAAATTTTAGAATCAACTTGTCATTGTCTACAAAAATCATCACAAAATTTTGATTATGTTAAACCTATAGACTACTTTGGAAAAGAATAGACATCTTAACAGTATGGTGTTCTTTAATATATGAACATTGCATATCTATCTATTCATGTCTTATTCAATTTCAGTGTTGTTTCCTAGTTTTACGAGTAGAAAGTTTTTTTCTTATTGTAAATTATATATTATTAGATTTTGTTTTCCAATTATTTGTTGCTAGCATATTGAAATATGATTATTTGTACATATTGAAAATATACATATTGCTTACTGGCTACTAAGTGTAATGTTACCTTAGGTTTTTCATAGCTGCTCTTTAACAGACTGAAGAAATTATCTTCTTTTTCTAAGAGATTAAAAAAAAATCTAGAGTAGATGCTATTAGTAATTTTAATACACACCTTGAGATATTCATATGGTTTACCTGTTAATATCATATTATTTTTATATATTAACATGCATCTTAACATCAATGTGTTAACATACGTGACACACATTGTTAAAGCAGTTTCTGCATTTCTGAGATAAGCCGTACTTGGAGTTTATCCCGTTTACAATTTGCTGGATTTAATTTGCTAATTTTCTTAAAGGTTTGACATCTATGTTCATGAGGGCTATTAAGCGATGATTTCATTTCTTTGTACGAGTTTGTCAGTTTTTGCGGACAGAGTTTTGCCCCGCAGATAACAAAGGCCTCAGGGGCCTGAGGAAGAAATCTCTGTCGGCTCCCATGCCCTCCTCTCTGCCTTCGGCACACTCTCCTGTAGACCTGGGGACTCTGCAGGAAAGGGCTGGCAGGTGGGCGACAAGTGTCTCTCAGACTGGAGATCCTTGCTATTGCAACTTGACCAGGTAGCCCATGTGTGAGCCTGTTAAACATGGTTCGAAGCCACACTGTCTGTGGGGGTGTCCTGTGCAGGAAGCCACCTCTGGTGGGACGAAAGCACCTCAAGTCTCTTTGCCAGGAAAGGCTCATACCTTTCAAGAACTCAGTTCATTTAGGTTTCTTTGCATCCTCAGCTCTTGAATGATTTCTAAATGCTGTGATGGTATAGTGCATCCAGCTTGTGCTTACTGTTAGGGCGGGAGTGATGGTCTCATCGATTTTCTGCTTTCTGTCCAGAAGGCTGCTTCAGATGTACTCCTACTCTCCCTATATGATGAATGGGGAAACAGCCTCCAGGTTTCACAGCCTGGAATTGCCAAGCGCGCATGTAGAATTTAGTTTTTAGTTTTTTGTTTTTTTTATGCCATTAGTTTAGTTTAGTTTTGTTTTGTTTTTATTCTTAACAGATTATACAGAGTCTCAATTCATCACTTCTCATTCAGAAACAAAAAAAAGTCTCTTTTATTTATTTATTTTTTTGTAAACCTCACCCTATAGTTACCCTTTCCTGAAGCATAACTCTAGTGCCAGGCAAGGATTTTTCTAAATTAGCTCTGCTTTGATCTTCACTGATCTACCAAGAATTTGAAGGAATATTTACAGAAGAGTCACTGCTTACTTTCTACTGGCCATAAACTGGCGAAAAGTCAGCATGCACCCTATCTGCACCTCTTAGGATAAACTGGCTTTTGTTTAACATGACAGCTGAGTCTCTAACCTGTTAATTTCGAAGAGAAGAAAATCTCTCCCTATGTGTTCATTTCCAGGAAGTTGTAGTGTCCGGACATCAGTTTGTATGTTCATATAAGTGGAACATTTTTGTTCACACGTAATCAAAATAAAACAAAGTCTAGCATATTTTAAATGAACAAATGATTAACATAAAAAGACAGTGTATTGCTGTACATAGAAAAAGATGGGTCTTTTTCCCTATGCTCTGTTGTCTCTGGGAGGAGGTGGGGGTAGGAGGGAGGCAGTGGTTTTCTTCTCATCATAAAGGACCCCGAAGTACTTTTGGCCAGAGTCACAGGAGCCACTTCCTCTCTTCCTACTAACCAGGTCACTAATTGTCCTCCATTAGCCCCTGGAAACAGGCTTTCTGACACCTAATCTCCTACTTGTGAAGTCTAAGGTAATTGTTTGGTTTACTGAGTTTCAAGAAAGAGCTAAGTCTAGAAAATGAGACTTTTCCTGGCAGGACTGGGTTGGAGCCTGGAAAAATTTAGAGAATTTTAGGAAGTTGAGGGGACTCAGAGTTTACTTAAATAGGAAAGAGCTGAAGAGATTTTAACTTGAAGGGAATAAATGCTATAAAAAGTTTATCTTCTTTATAATTTGTCCCATGACCAGCCTATAATGGTGAATAAATATTTAATGTATTTTTATTAGCCATCATGTATAACTTCCTTCAACTCTGAGTAACTGAGATTTTAAAAAATATATTTCTTCATACGGCAGCCATTCATTACATGCCAGACTTTTTCATCATGGGCCTCAAAATGCATATTCTCTGGTCAGTAAAACAGAAACAAAAACAAACAAAAAACAGACTTAAATCTAAAGAAAACACAAAATAAAATATAGACTACATGCACTAGGAGAATAAAAAGGAAACCATAAATAGTTATCTTTTCAGAGGAGGAAATTGGAAAATCATTCAAATGAATGAAAGTTAATTGGAATTTGAAATTATAAGTACTTTACAAGGATAGAAAAGCCTGAGGGACTTGCAAGCAAAGGCCTCGACTGTGAAGCCCACGTTAATGGGGCAGCCAGCAGAGATCCCGGTTTTCAGAGAAACAGACACAGTTCAGTGCAGCTAAGTGTGACAGACCTGAGGCCAGAATGAGATGAAGTCAGGTACTGAGAGCATGGGTAAGGGCTGAACTTTGTTCTGCACGCTGGAAGAGAAACTGAGTTTCTTGGAATATCATAAAGTAGAAAAGAATATACATATAATTAGAATGTCTTGGTTAGGGTAACAAGGGTGGCTGCCCTGGACTCTAGCCTGGTGAGCCAGAGAGATAGAGGCAATGGGGTGAGATTTGGGTGATCCCCTTTCTTTTTGTTAATTGAAATATATTTGGCATATTACATTGTGGAAATTTAAGGTATATAACATATTGATTTGATAGATCTATATATTGTAATACGATTGACATTGTAGACACAGTACCTCTACCACATCGCATAATTATCATTTTTTCTTTTTGCGGTGGGAATAATTAAGGTCTAGTCTCTTAAAAAGTTAAATGACTATAATACAATCTTATTGTCTGTATTCACTCTATACCATGCATTAGATCCCCTTTCTAAAACTGACACTATCAGCACTTGTATTATTTTCATTTCCTCAATCTCCCTTTTCTTCTTCTTATCCCTGTCTCTCATTTCTCCCTCTCTCCACCTACCCCCCCTCATCATCTCTGTCTCAGTCTCTGTCTCTACTTCTGTCTATTTCTGTCTCTATCTCTCACGTGAAGGAGCCTTCAAAGGAGGAGAGCTCATCTTTGTAGGCATGGCCATAGGCACCATATCCTTTGAGGCACATTCCTGCCTGATAAAATTGTGGTAATTTTGATCATTCAAATTTGAATTCTTTCTTCAGTACAACTCATACGAAAGACAAAAGCTGCAGATGCTACGAGAACAGAGACATGGATGCAGACTCTGGAGTCAGTGAAGAAAGGGCACAGCAGCCCATCTCTGTCTGGTAAACACGTTAGCAGTTAAATTTAACCTGCTAGGATAATCGTTCTGATTTACTAACATGTAAAAAAGTGAAATCATTTCATCTGAGGTTAATTCTAGATGACATACAAGGCAAACAAAGCTGTTAGGATTATGTTCTAGCAGGAAAACGTAAAATACCTTTATTCTCTGACGTTGAAAATAAACTTAGGGAAAGGAATACCTGAGGCAGACATTTCTGTTACTGACTGGGACATCCTGGAACCCTA
>NW_006439191.1:4863783-4867871 GCF_000325575.1 Pteropus alecto | reverse complement strand
TTCTGCACTCATTGTGTTCTAAGAGCTCCATTGTTGAACCTTTTCTATTGACAGCTCATTAACAACTTTCCCAGTTTAAATGTATTAAAATGTTTCAGTAAAATTCAAGATCTTAAAAAAGCATCAACAAAACCCCAGCAGGTTCTGGACAGTAACTACCAGCTATCAATGCAGCCTGAACTAGACCAGGACATTAGATCACAGGTTGGCTAAAACAAAGTGGTATTTTCCTCTGGGTTTTGATTGGGTTTTATTTCTTTCTATTTTATTTTATTATTATTATTATTATTATTTTGCTTTTTTTATTTTTATCTTTTTCAAACTGATTTAGGTTATAGACTCTGAGATCATCTGGTCCCTTCCAGGCCCTTCAGAGAAGGGACAGTTGGGGACAGCATGGTAGGAAACACATCCTAGAATTAAGACTTTTCAGTGCTGGAAAGCCTGATGCTTTGGTACCACACATATAAAACTGTGATAGCAAATAATTTCCCGAAACTGGCTGATATCCTTGGGAAAATAAGCTCAGGCAACAGTATATACTATAATGTATACATTTTTAAATCCCTATTCTGTTACCTCCACATCTCTTTTCTTCTCTCTCCTTTTTCCTCTCCTCTCCTCAAAAGAACTTAGTTATGGATCTATCTGAAATATATCACTCGGCGTGAACGTTATTTGGCTTGGCTGGCAAAATATTTGGCAAGATATCATGGCCTAGGAATTCTTATTTTAAGTGACAGACTTAATGTGTAAATTAGGAATAAAAACATATTCGGTTGGAAATTCCTACCAACCAAGCAGTGTGACATTATTTAAAGTGGACCATTACCCATGTGGTCTATTTTACATTTTCATACAGATTTAAATTGTATATTTTTCAGTTCTATCTTTTTAATAAAAAGCTGTGAAAAGAATTGAATTACTAATAAGACTAGAGAATAGCACAACTGGTTTTCAAATGGGACGACACAGCAGACATTGTATAATACGTTGGAAAACAATGCTGTATCACAGGGGGAAAAATCTGTATCCTGATGCAGAAAATGCTAAGTACTAAGGGGTGCATAAACTAGATGTGCACCTCCAGAATTTTAGATAAAAATCTTAGCAACAATATTTCACAGTTGTTTACAGTGAATTTCCTTTCACAGGGCTCCAAAGATATTTCACATGGACCACTAAACTTAGCGCAGTTTTCAGTATCAGAAAAATGAAGATAAATTAGAAAGGGCTCCTGAGTGGAAAGTCAGATAAGGGCCTGTGGCATTTACCCATTAGGAAACATAATTGAGTGAAAAATATGGTTTGACTCGCCACTAATGTAAGATATAGCCTTTAAGAAGGTGATAAATGTGAGTAACCCAGGCCCCTGGCATTTAATGAGTGTGCGTTACAAACCCTAAGGGGTGAACAGTTTTCCCATCTCGGGGGACAGAGAAGCCCCACAGAGACAGCAGTGCTGGTTGTTTACATGCTCTTAGGCTTCTGTGAAGGTGACCAGAGACTTCAAGGTTAGATTCTTAGCCTAAGAGGAGTGGCAGTCTCTGGAAAAATATCAGCAACACTCAGAGTACAGGAGAATCTCTGCAGAACATCCTGACACTGGATGTGGGGCAGCTGGACGGGGTCTCCCTGAGAGCAACATGTTCCCCAACGTAGGAAACTGTAAACCTCAGGAGGTTAAGTTGTGGAGGCCAGAAGGCTACGATAACTTGTGTCATCCTTGTTAACATCATCCTGCAAGTCAGTGACTGCAAGTCAGGAACATTAAGCATCTTGACGTCCAGCCAAGCAATAATTCCCCACAGGTACCATGCTAAAAGTGGATGACACTTTCACATTCCTACTAAGGAGAACACGGGGCAGTCAAGTCCACAGTAGCAGTGACAGATATGGACCCACCATGGACCCTTTCATTACAGGGTCCCTCACACCCACCCACGCTCACACAGACGGGGGTGGTGTAGGCACGCCAGTTCACCTTCCATGCACATCTTTGGGATGTAGGAGGAAACTGGAGCACCCAGAGAAACCCCCCCAGGCATGGGGAGAACGTGCCAATTCCACTCAGACAGTGGCCTCACCAGGAGTCAATTTTTTTTTTTTCATCAAAGCTATAATGAACCAACATTGAACAAAACTATGTTATTTGAGGACCTGCTGTATTCTTGTAAGTGAAGTTAGACACTCAGAGGAGAAAGTTTTCAGAGGCTGAAAGCAGGAGAAAATGGTGAGGAAAACGGTATGCGGTCCATTCTTTTGGAAACAAAAAATAGGGAGGGGGTGGACCCATGAAGGTTACATACTTGAAACATCTTTTCTCAAAAGCAGACTTTATAAAAGGGGATGAAAAGATGAAGTTAGGCTCTTCACAGATGCACCGATTCAGCTGGTAGGGGTAAAGGATTTTGTTGACTAGTATGAGACTTAAAGAACACTTATTTGTTCTTGTGCTTTCTGTGGAGAATTTCTTTGGAAACTATCTTGAAATCTAAAAACATTTTATAAGAAAAACATGGGAAAATTTTAAGGTCCTCAGAATTGTGGCTTTGGGAGATACCAGCTTATAAATAATATTTCAGATGCAGTATTTGCGAGGTTGAAAATAGATTATTATTAAGTTAGCCTAATGGATAATGAGGAAAATTGAAACCATTGTAAACCAATATGTTTAAAGATGATTCAGCTTTTTTAGCTGACTTTAGCAAGGCTATTGTAAAGATAGTTTTAGAGACACCATGCCTCTTTCTATATGTTACTTACGGTGGGTGGTGA
The DNA here is from genome assembly GCF_000325575.1 of Pteropus alecto. Classification (NCBI taxonomy): domain Eukaryota; kingdom Metazoa; phylum Chordata; class Mammalia; order Chiroptera; family Pteropodidae; genus Pteropus; species Pteropus alecto. Next base: position 4,865,093 of record NW_006439191.1, on the reverse strand, counting down.
GTTATGAGGGAAGATTCATCTTTGGCTGGAAAAGGGTTCACTCCTGGCAGTGAACCAGCTCTTAGATCAAAGATAACTAGATCATGCCAAGAAAAAAGAATTGTGTTCCCTAAAGGCCCTGCAACTCCATCTTCATTGTTTTATTTATTTTACCAAGAAAGAAAGATAAAGGAAAGATGTTAACAGTGGTCAATCTGGGGTGATGGAAAATGGACATTTATTATATTATATTCTGTAGGTCTTTATATTTAAAGAATTAAATAGACCATATAGTTTATTAAAACAGAATTGTGAAATAAGAATCTCAAATTTTACATCTACACTTTGAAGGTTTATTTGTGGGTGTAAAAAAAATGATAGAATGTGCAAATAAAGCCACAGATAAGGATTTAATAGAATACTTATCATGTATTCTGCCACTCTCATGAGAGCTAAACATTTACAGTTTCCATTTTTCATATCTGACCCTTATACTTATCTTAGCACTTTATAATGAAATTGAGCTGAAGCCAGTGAGTGCTCATGGGCCATGCTGTCTTGTAGGCTGGGCCGAGTGTGAGTCACTGGGGCTGGGACAGGTGGCAGGCAGATGGCCTGGTGGGTACAGGTGGGTGCTGGAGCCAGGCTGCCGGCCTCCACTCCCGGCCTGCTGTGTGTGATGGGAACTTTACCTGGGTCTGGACCTCAATTCCTCACCTGTACTACTTGGAGGGAAAAGCAGTAGCTACCTTTTAAATTGTGAAGCGTAAACTGTTGTAAAGAGTAAACTTGTTAATACACATTTAGTACTAAGGAAAGAGCTTGGCTCACAGGAAGCACTTAATAAATGTTCATATTATCATCATCATGGAATAGATTCCTGTTCTCAAGATGTATCTAATGCCTCACGTTTCACAATCCTCTCCACACAGAAATCCTTCCACATAGAAAAAGAAACGCCATTGCTTAAAAGAAATTATGGAATCTCGGGAGAATCTCTCCCACACCAGCTCCTTAAAAGACTCAGAGCGCATCGCGCTTAAAAATAATAGGAAAAAGTATTAAAAAGAGCTTAAGAGCACAGGAATGAGAGACACTAAAGCACACGAAGAAACGCATGATCCGATACGTGTCAGAAAGCGTCAGCGCCACGGACGGGAAAAGGGCCGCGCCGAGGTCATGCACACGCACGAGACACTACAAGAGCTTCGCTCTCCTCAAAACTGGCGTCCACGAGGAGGAGATGTGTTTGGAGAAGACAGGAGAGAAATAAAACATTCGAGTGAGTTTTAAGGGGCGAAACTGAAAAAAAAAAAAATCCTTTCAACAAA
>NW_006439191.1:4859504-4863766 GCF_000325575.1 Pteropus alecto | reverse complement strand
CCCACCAACGCCGCACAACGCGCCCAGAAGGTGCGGGACGCGCCCGTCCTTCTGCATGCGACGTCCGCTGGCAGGAATTACTGAATGAATAAATCGCTTTTCTTTCTTTCTTTCTTTTTTTTTTTTACTTACGGAGATGATCGAGTTGAACCTGGACCAGCCGCGGGGGACGGGCACCGCCGAGCCCACGACATCCACGGCCTGCCCATCGCGTTGACCTTGAGCCCGTCCTTGCTGTCAGCCGACCCGGCCTCGCGCCGCCCGCGTCCGCGGTGCGGAATCTGCGGAGGCGAAACCGCGCGTGGGGCTCCGGCTCCGGCCCTGGCCCCGGCCGTGGCCGCGTCGGCTTTGCGGCCGGTCGAATCGGCTGATGCGAAACCGCGGATAGGAAAAAAAACAAATAAATAAAATCCGCGTATGAGAGACTCACCCCCGTAGTGCGAGGGGCGCCCGGAAGGTCAGTCGTGAAGTACGTCTCAGTCGCTGTGGTCGGCAGGCTCCAACGTCGTCTTTGGATATTGGACCCAGCCTGTGGCGACCTTGGCCAGGAGGTCAACAGCGGAGCGAGGGTCAGGTAGGCCCGCGGCAGGTGCGCTGGCTGAGGTGCGCTGGCTGACGTGCGCTGGCGACCTGAGGTGTCACATGCTCTCAGAGGGGACGCAGCCACTCTGGCCCATGTTCAGGCTGGATGTTGAGAGCTAGGCATTTTTTTACTTGAAATCTTCTCGTTTTAAAGCTTTAGAAAAAAAAGAAAAAGAAAAAAAAAGAAACGCCCCTTTGCCTGAATGTTGACTTTTTTGTTGTGGTGGTTTTAACCCCATTCCCCAATGAACGTGACTTTGTGCATGTGATTCTCCAGCTATGGCTTGGGACATCACAAAACATGTCCATTCGTATCACTCTGTAGACAAGCTACGTGGCTTGCTGACATAGTTTCCTGATACACAATCCAGGCCTACGTGTGAGGCTTTTCTCACATTACCAAATGTTTTCCCACATTCGTTCTGACACTCTAAATTTCAGCTCGCACAAATGACAGAATTACTGAGCCTTGATGCAGTTATTTTCAGTGAGAAGCAACTTTTCCAGCTTTAAACCCTTAGAACATGTTTCCTGTATCTCTTCTGTCTCTGCATTTGTACCTTGTGCTATAGGTATTTGCATAGGATCATTTTTGTATGAGCAAAATTATGCTTGCGTAGTGCATGCTACAGAGCAGTAACCACTGTTTTCGTTTGATATATTTTCTTCCATCCTTCTTCATGAAAGTATGGCAAAATAATTTATTAAGAGCTAAAGTGGTTGCATCAATTTAGCTGTGCACCAGCAGAATGAGAAATGCTGATTCAACTATTCCTTTAACAGCATTAAGTATTTTCATTGTTGTTTAACTCTTGCTAATTTGATAGGAAAAACACAGTATCTTGACATTTTGATTTTTTTAAAAAGAATAAACATCTTATTTGTCCAGGTTTTGGCTCTATCGAGGCCATAGGCTAAGGGCATAGTTATAACAGGTCATATGATAGTAATAGTAATAGTAAACGTATATGTACCAAGTGTTATCCTAAGCACTTCATAGATTTTATTTCATTTAATGCTCATGAAAACCCTATGATGTATGTACTATTATGATCCTGATGTTACAGAAAATGAAACTAAGGTATCAAAATGTTAGGTAACTTGCTGGCAATCACAGATTTCTGAGGCCCAGACAAGATTAAAACCCTCCCTTTACCTCCGGATTGAAGAGTGCCTCTCAGCATACTTCCATAGTCCATGCTGTCTTGTGAATACGATTTTTCAAGCAATAGTTTCTTCATTTAGGGCACAGGCAGGGCTTTCGAAAGCTCAAGATCAGTGGCAGTTTCTCTCCAGCTTTGAATTTGAAGCATTTTATGACACATCTATTATCTTGCAGATTAATAAAATAACTTTTGGAAATAATTTGGGCTTGGGTTTTAAAGGTTTCGGGGAACCTTGGAACCGTAATTAGTAGTATTTCATGGACTTCTTTGTTCTCCCTTCACAGTAGATCTGAGTGAGCCCAAACCCCTTGTAAGAATAGAGTTACGAAGATGAATTTATTTGCAGTGAACATTATTTGCATACTATGGACGAAGACGTATGTCTTAAAGCCAGGATGGCTGGGCTTTCACAGTACCATTTATTGGAAAATTCTTTTGTTTGTATTTGTTGAGTTTGTATTTGTTCGGAGACTTTCATATTTCTAGCTTTATTTATTGCTTCTTGCAGTAACGATTATTCGGCTATTCACAGATTTGGAAAACACGTTTTGTTGAATTATTAAATGCATTCGATATGAACAAAGGGGACACTGGTAGGATTGGAAGTTCTCAGAGGCCTCCTTATAATTCCCTCCCCACATCCCACCCACTGCAACATGAAAGGGACAAAAGAAGCATGGTGAGTGGACTCAGGAGAGCTATTCACAGGGCATCATCTATCAGTAATGGTAAAACGTTCCCTATTTTACCTACTCACTTCTCTGATAAGTCATCTTTTCCCTTACAGCATCTTAAATGTGTCATCTTTTATGACATGTGGGTCAGTCATGCCCCTCTTTTGTATGCAAGTGGCTCATTTCTTATTACCGTTTGTTCCAGGAGTGTACTCTTCTCTCGAGCCCTGCAGGACGTCTGTTCCTTTCTATGTGTCTGGTAGGTGACAGTCTTTCCCTTTCATGTGTTTAGGGAGGGACATCTCTTTTCGGCATGCATTCCATTTGACATTTTTATGTCCTTGGGGCATCCACACTTAATATTTTCTTCAGGACTGAGTACTTATACTGTGAATGTTATTTTTCGCTTTTGTCAAAATAAAAGTTTCTGTTACGTTACTGTTATAAGGGTCATCAGTGAACTTTCATTTTACTTTGACATGCTGAATTTTGTGTGGAGACAGTGGATGCAAATTTAACTTTGTACGTTTGAGCGGGGTGCTGATGGAGATTAGTGGGGGAAACTGGGGTATTAGTACCTTTCCACATTAGATAGAGATTTTCGGTTCCTACCCACACCAAAAGAATTTTCCCTCATAGCCATTCTAATCTTTGCCTCGATATTATTCTCCGGAAACTACCATTTACTGTAAGTAATCTCATGACAGAAAGAGGGCAAAAAGGGTGTGTGTGTAAGTTTGTTTAGTGAAGATTAGAAGAACAAGCGGAGAAGGAGGGAGGATTTGTTTTAATGCCTACTTTGTGATAAACGTGATAATGTGTGCTTTCATATATTAATCCTCATTTAATTGATCCTCGATATAGTGTAATAAATAGAAATGTTGGGGTACACTAGCGAACAATGAACATCCAGGGGCTGTGGGAGGCAAGCTTCATAGTATCAGAGGATCGGGTGTCCCCTGTTTCCAGCAAGAGGATGTGATTGCCTTGCTTGAATAATTCTGTGAACCTCTAGGGAACTGAGACCCCTTGCTCAGGGGTAGGCAGGGACTGTGCCTGGCCCCTCTGGGAGCCCCGTTTGGCTAGGAAGCTTATGCACAGGAGGAGAGCGGGGAGGGGGACCTGCAGTCAGGCCATTCAAGGCCCTTCCAATTTGCCAGATGTCAAAGCAACACATGATATCGAGCCTTAATTTTAGGCCTTACGCCACAACAGTCCATGATGGATTTTCCAGGTTGGCTGGCAGTCCAGGGAAGTTTATTTATTAAGTTATTTGTTTTCTTCTTTCTCTTAATGTTACCTAGAGTATAACCCTTTATCTGAACTATATTTTCAGTGTTTCTGTACTCAGAATCTGTAATCCATGCTCCTTTATTTTTCATATGATTCAATACCACTTTTCTTCTGAGATCAGCTAACTTGTCTTTCATCCCTGTACAATCCTTCTAGGCTATCCAGAAATCGTACTTTATATCTGTCCATCCTATGCTGCTTTTGTTATTTGGTAATAATGATTAGAGGGAATCGTGATATTTCTTCCATTGCTTTATTACACAGTTATTTAATTAATTTGTTAGTATTCCATTTTTCATGTTTGCTTTGACTGTTCAGTTCAATCACAGGTGAGTGCCTAAAAGTTACAGTATCTCGTGCTTAGTTTTATCTTCTATGGCACTTAGTGTTGGCTTTTTCAGAGAGTAAGTGGTGGGCACATGCTTTGGAAGTACATATACATGTACATCTCCCTGAATACTCATACTCATAACAAATATATTTAACTTGTATATTTAAGGTACTCAGTTTTTGAGGTATAATTTAAATGCAACACTAGTTTGGTCTC
>NW_006439191.1:4853849-4859232 GCF_000325575.1 Pteropus alecto | reverse complement strand
TCATGCCTTGGTCCAGAATCATTGTCTCATTTCCCATCCCTAGTAAAGAAACCCGATTCTGAGGATTCTTGCATTTAGATCAGACTCTCTAGGTCTCTTTTTTATACACATTTAGTTATTTCCTGTTTTACTCTATTAACTGTCATAGTAATTTTTTCTTTATGCTCTTTGATTATTTAATTTCCTTGTATTTTTACCTTTCGTACGTGCTCTTTTTTTTTTTGCCCCCTCTCAGAAAAGCATTGAGTTTTCTAAGCCTAACAAAAATTTATCTTTCCTCCTTCCCAGTAGACAGCCTGGAAGAGAGGTGTTTCCTTTCTTCTTTTTATGTGTTGGGTGCATCAGATTTTCTCATGTCCTTATCATGGGTTTTCTCACATAGTGTCTAAAGATCAAAGTGTTTCTTTTTACGCATCTAGTGTTTTCTTTGTTTTATACACCGCATACGTTGCCTTCTTTCAAATGTTGTTAGCACCCTGGGCTCTCGTTGTTTGAATGAGGGCCAGCACTCTCTGCTCCTCGTTTCTCGAGCATCTCTTTCATTGTAGGTGGCCGATTCTTTCTTCCTGACCATTCTTCCTTTGGTACCCCAGAAGGGCCTCCTTCCCTCCATGAGGCCTTTCTGTGGTGTCACCGGTGTTAGTGTTCTGGCCTCACAGGCAAATTCTTCTCTTTATTTTTTAGCATGGCGTGGGATTCTCTGTCGAGCCTAGTCAAATTCAGAAAATTCTTTTCTGTTTTCAGCATATGAAACCATCACTACTACTTCTTGTCCCAAGGTAGATGGTCTTTTCCCCTCGCACAACAGATGAATTACCTGATGCTTCTCTTCTCATGCTAAATAAACTTTATCGTCATTTCTATCTATTATTCATCAATTTCATATTTTATGTTATGTCTACGGTTTGGGACCCTTCCTTACGACTTGAGGCTGTTGTACTTACCCTGCGTAGTTAAGAGTTTCTAAGCATTTCATTTCTTCTGCCGCCTTATAAAACTTCTTTTTTCATTTGGAACAGCAGGCAGAATGCATTATATTTTCTCTTCAGTCAGCAGTTACTTTGCTATTCTCTATTATCTTGGCAGTATATCTCTGTTTCTTTTTCCATAGTTCAGAGATAGTATATTTAACTGAAGGTAAATGTATTTAGCTATCATTTTCTCACATACAGTCTTCATGTTTTGGGGGCACAATTTTTAGATACCTTTTGACTAGTAGTCAAAACATAAATGGGTTATCGTTTTGACACACTGTTCATGTTTAATAGGTAATTATTACATTTTGTTATTTAAAAAATCTCAGAACACATTAAATTCTCTAATTTTTCTTTTACTATCTGTTCTCTATGTTATTTTTCTTACTTTGTATTTTAGTGTACCCCCAGATTATGTGTATCCAATTAATCTGTGCTGTAGAGATGCAAAAACAAATATTGTGAGCTGGGTACATACATAGCATTTTACAAAATGTTGAGATTAGAAAGATTCATAAAAAATAGTCTTTGCTCTCAAGAAAATCACAATCCAGAAGGGAAGGCATATACTTAAACCAACAATTAAATTCCACTGTGAGAGGCACAGTGGCAAAAGCACGTAAATGTGGACAGAGGAGAGAACTCTTGACCCTAAAGGTATGAGGAGATGCTTCACAGAGACATGTGACACTAAGCAGCACTGTTACAGCCAATGGTCATCATAGAGACAAGGAAGAGATTTCTGATAGAGAGAATGGCACGTGAGAAGTCTCAAGGAATGGAGCAGCAAGGCCTGTGCCGGCTCACAAGGAATTCAGCATTACTGGAACATTCACCGGGCACGTAGATGTGGGTGAACTGGGAGAGATGAGGGTGGAAGGGCTGGTGGGTGCAGGTCATGGAATATTTTGCTCATCCTTTGGGGTAAGAGTGTAGACTTTCTTCTGTATGAGAGAAGAAACTATTAAAGGCAGCTTGGCAGGGGAGTTGGTCAGATAGGATGTTTCGGTCTCTGCAAAGGACGCATTTGAGGGCAGCAGCATAGAAGTCAGCAAAGCGAGTTCTGAAGAAGAACATGCAGGTGATGATGGAAAAGAAAAGGCTAGCTCCTGCCTGGACATGACCCCGAGCAGTGGAAGAGTAGGGCCATGGGCGGATCAGACGAGCTACCGATCAGTGCAGATAACCCTGGAGAAATAGTAGTTCAGTCCTCCATGGCAGCCTTATTTGTCCTTTCTACCATAAGTGCAGAGCTGTGTTCTACCCGAAAGCCTGACCTCTTAAATTACCTGCTTCTCCAGGCCGTTCACTTCCTGTTTTGTAGCTCAGCACAGTGTTTTCACGTAAGAAACACAGGCTCATTTTTCACGGGAACGGTTAGGAGCAACCACAGGGCAGCTGCACGTGATGGATCCTGGATTGCAATAGCAGCAAGCAGTTCAGGGCACACTGTAGTTCACAGAGTGACTTCTTGCATATATAGTCTCTTTATGCAAGGACTGACCCACAAAATCAAGATTTCATGACACAGGGGGAGCATTATATTTCTGCCTCCAGAGCTAAATCAGTCTAATTTTTGCTAAGCAGTTTTATTAACGACCTAGGGAAGTGAGTGTGTCTGTGTTTCAGATATGCCCAAGCGTGTCGAGAGGGTAAGTGGTATGTCAGCTCAGCCATGTTCCATACAGGTAGTTCCCTGGCGAAACTTGTACATGAATGCAGTATCATACATTTTATATTTTTCCTCATTCAAAATCCTTAAATATTATCTTTAAAAAAATGACTCTGGGGTACTGTGTCCTAGAAGAGCCAAGGGATGTCAGGATTTAGATGGGATGTACCATCGGTTCACTCTCATGCGTGGGTGTGTTTCCCTCAGTAACTTGCACAGGTATTGTTTTGTCCACCTAGACACTGGATGTACTTTTAGTTTTCTGCCAAAGTTGTGCCGATATTTCAAACATTCTTCTAAGGTATTCCAGAGCCTTCAGATGTTCAGATTTTCTTCTTTTCTCTTTGATAGATTTAAAAAAAAACCAAAAACGAAACAAAACTATGTTCCCCAGGGTTATTGTTCACATCTTTCCTTCCATGTGCTTGGGACGCTCAGCTGGAACGCTGAGTCCCTACTGCATCCCCACCACCAATGCACAATGTGCATCAGCGTCCCTTCGCTTTATAATCATTATCTGCATCCTTGACATCTTCCTCAAGGCCTCATTTATAACGATGCTTCCCCAACAGCGTCGGCATCTGTCAGTGAGCACGAAGCACCTTCCTTTCCCCAGGCGGGACTCGGGGATATTTACCTTTCCTTCAGCGTCCCCACAAGGGCCATTCTTGCTCACAGCACTTACCGGCTGCATCCGTCCCTTCGCGGCATCCTTCACCCCTCCCGTCACGCCCACCAGGTGTCCTTCCCCTCCCCCACGTGTTTTATCTGTTCCCAGTGTGACCCAGACACCTCGTATTTCATTCCAGAGAAATACGGGATTGTCATAAGCCATCCCCCGTGAGCCATCTTTCTGCCTTTGACACCGGGTCTGCTGTATTCTCCGCCGATGTGCCATGGGTGCATCGGGCCTCTATCCCTCCTGTCACAGACATATGAGACCTTCACTGGCTTCTCTTATCACTGCTGTTCTACACTCCCTGGAACACCCTTCACCTCACAGGCTGCCCTGCTGTGTTATCTTTTCTCACTGCAAGTGTCTGTTATTGTTTCTCGCGTTAGGGGAGCACGTTGCTTCTCTGGCGTTAGGCGAGCAGAAACATTTCGATTTCTCCCGGTCCTAGTCCGTCTGACTGTATATTCTGATGCTTGTCATGTGGATTTTACTCTTCGTCACTGCACGTGTTTCTTGTAATCTCTACCCTCGGGCAGTGTTGGGCCTTTCCTCTCACAGACTCGTGGGTCATTATTTACCTTTTTATTTATGTTCATGATTGCATTTAGCAAACACTTGTTCAGAGTTTGCTAAGAGCAAGGCTCATCAAAATGAAGGCAGCATCGTTAGTGTGATGTGCTGTCTGCTGTGTGCAGTGTAACCTCACGGCTGTGCTTTTGGAGAAATCGGAGAATTTATGCAATTGTTTTCGTTTCTGTCAGAACACCTGAAACAGAGCTCTGTATGCAATCTATACTTTACATACACGTATAGTTATTTCTTATCGTAAACTGGTTATTCTAACTTCTCGGAGTGCCTCTGATTAGCAGAGCTGAGTTCTCTTCTCTCCCTGTGTTCCACCATGACCTGGCCCTTCAGATTCCCTAATGCGCTTCGCTGACCCATCAGAGGAACAGCGATGCTCTACAGGTAGGCTCCCTCGCAAGTTCAGCAGATTTAATCGGTCTTCTCAGAGTCTCGCTTAGAATTTTTCCTTAGATAACCAAAGAGTGCACGTCTCATCCTTTGTAATGTGTGCTATCCATCATTGTCTCCATAAAAATTATAAAATATAAACCGTGTTCATTAACTTTTCTGTCTCCGGTCCTGTCTTCTACCAGAGTGCTTACGCTTGTCATCGTTCTGCCTGGGAACGTGGTAACTTTTATCCCCTGGGACAGAATATCTCTAAACCGTTGTTGTCATCCCCTCTAGTGCTGTAAGGGGAATGGTTTTTCTTCTTAAATACTAAGTCTTTATGGAACCTTGCTCCCATATCAACTTTTGTCCGTTTATTTGGTTTTCAGCTAACTAAGACAACTAAACAACTAAGTTACCTTCTTTCTGTCCTCTGCAATTCTCCTTTGTTCTTTAGGGCATGAAACCTTCAGTCTTTTTCTATTTGAAGACTAAACTAGTACGTCGTTTTTATTTTTAATATTCATTCATCACATGTTTATAGAACACAAACGTCTGCCTGGAAATCTTCTAAACCTGCTAATACGAAAGTGAACAAAAACTCCTGCCTTCAAAAATCTTACCCCTTAGATAGGGAGACAGGAAATAACTGAATTAAGAAACAAAGCGCATTTTATATTATTGAGAGCTGCAATAAGGAATAGTGATCAGAAATATGTGTGTGCATTTATAGTCTTTCTTTTCATAAATATATATGTCCTGTCTTCTAAACTCACTTTTCATGGCATTAAATTGTCTTTTACTATAACATTTTTACCTTATTTTCCATATTGCTAAAATTATATTTATTGGATTAAATATTTAGACTACAAATAAGAAAAATAAAATAAAAAATTGTTTATAACCAACTATTCAGGATGACCGCTATTTATATTTTCATCCATGTAGAGACTGTGAACTGTATTACATGTCATTATATATTTTCTACTACATCATTTTTAACACCTGGGCAATATTTTATCCTATGAATATTGAGCAATTTGTTTCATCAGATTAGATTATTAAATATTAGTTTCTAGTGTTTTTCTTTTACCATTCTGCATT
>NW_006439191.1:4843493-4853819 GCF_000325575.1 Pteropus alecto | reverse complement strand
ATTCCTGCTTTTTTACTCTAGATAAAATCCTCCCTTGACTTGAATTGAATTATGGGGCTATGATATGTGTTGCCAAATTGTTTTCTAGATAACTACATCCATTTATGTGTGACTCAGGGGCATATGTGAGTGCCATTTCTATGAAATATCGATATTATGGAGTTTTACTTTATTTTTGCTTTTCTAAATTGGTAGGACTAACAAGTTATATTATTTTGAAACTTAATATTTCCTGAAATAATATTGGAATTAAACTTTTTAAACGGGCTCTAGGCTATTTATATTTCCTTTTGTGAACGGCTTGTTCTCATTGATTAAGATGTTTCTTTCTCATTTATTCTGGAGAGACCCCTCTACATTAAAATCGGTCATTCTTTTTCATATAGGTTATCAATAGTTTTCCCAGTTTGTTATAAATTTCTTCATGATGACTTAAATTTTTTTAAAAAATTAAAACAGTTTTCAATTATAGTTGTCTTCTTGGTGATTTTTGGCTTCAAATGCTTTATCTACTCAGTTTATGATGTACTTTTCCATATGTTCTCAAAAAGGTCATTCTATGTCTGAGAATGGATAAACATTCACTATATTTTCTTTTAATTGCATTTTACTCTTTATAATTAAACATTTACACACTTGGAAGTGACTTGGGTATGGGATGTGAGGTAGGAAAAGTTTTGTTTTTCCAAAAAATAATCCGAACTGCATCTTTTATATAATCTGTTATTCTTTATAGATTTGAAATGGATTTTGTAGAACATGTATGTGCACAGAATACTTTTTCGGATTTACACAGTTTCACTTTTCTTCCCCCTTTGTTAATTTATTTATTTTGCGTATTTAATTTAACTCAGCTGTCTTCATTTGATTCTTGGCAAGATGTACTTTTCCCCTAAACAAGTAGGCCATCAAGCCCTTGGCATTTGTATGGAGGGTCCCCCTTCCTTCTTCATCCTTTCCCACCCGTTTTTGCCTTCTCGTGCTTAAGTTACAGAGGGCCGTTGTCGCCATCGGAATTGTGAAGATATCCTGACTCTCTGCCGTGGTAATCCAATGAAGACTTTTTGCATTCTAGAGGACTTTGTTATTTCCACTTAAAGCTCTGTTTTTTCTTCCTCGATGCCATAGGATGCTTTTTCTTAAACTCATTTTGCACTGCTTTCTCACGTTTCCTCTTCCCGCGTAACCCTGGAACATTCTTTTGTCTTCTTACAGATCTCAGGCTGTGTTTTGTTTCAGTCTTACCTTGGTCACCCTTTCTTTCCTCTGCCTATGCCATGTGTGTCATCGTCACTATCTTTGAATCGAATGCATTGTGATCCCTCTCACTGACTCTTAGGCAGGTTCGGATTCCTGCCTTGTCTACATTACCTGCCCCGTGATTGATTCTGACTCCCATATTCAGTACCTTTTCTTTGATGTGTGCCTCACAGTAACGAAGCTTTCGCATTTTGTGCAGTCCAAGTACTGTATTTTTCCCTATAGACGAGTTTTTCTCTTTGTGTCTCATCTATTTTTGTTCAAGTCTTTTAATATACTCCAAGGTTATCTTTAATCCCCTTTTTATATCTCAGCTACCTTACTTTCTCTCAACCTCTACCCTGTATATGTCAATAATGTTCTTTTGTCCCAGGTAGTTCACCAGATTTAAGACACTTACTTTTGTCTCTCTTCATGAAAGTCTGCTTTTATTCTCGAGAGATAGGGATGTTTTCTTCCTTATACAATTGTCCTTATTTTCTATCTTGCCCTTCAGTAAATGATTTGTTTTCGCCTTTACTTGGTTTTCTTTTCCTTTTTCATTTACTTTTTCCTCTGTATTTTGAACTCTCTTGTATTTCACATCTCAATTTTCTTTTTATTCAGTGTTTCGTGGTACCTTTGAATCTGAGGAGTGTGATGTTGTTCTTTAATCCTTCCCGTGTTGTTGAAACCAAGTTAAACCATCTCTGCTTTTGACAAACAATCCACTTTTCTTTTTAAAATCACAGTAAGTGCTCTTATTTTTAAGTGCCTTTTTTAAAGCGGTGTTTCCTCTGATCATTTTTTTGTACCCCGTATCCTTTTATTTTTCTTCAATTTGTTTTATGCATCTGTCTCATCCTTTGCATTCCTCTGTTATTTATGGATTCTGTATTTTTCTCTTTTAAATGCTTGAGACATATTGGTCTTCTAATAGATTTAGAGTACATGATTTCTTACTCCGTTTGTTTTAACATATTGTATAGTTATTTTAAAGTCCATCCATGCCTGATAACAAGTGAAGAGAGGAGCTGATATTCAATAGTGGAAGTGCTTGGAAGAAATTGACTAGTAAACTATATATATGTGTATATATATATATGTAAAATTTACTCAGTGAATACTTACAGAAAACTTACAATAGGCCAAGGACTAAGAGGTATCTATAAGATGTATTGGGAGACGATCAATCTGGACCAGGTCAGCCAGGGAAGACTTTAGGGAGCGTAAGAATTTGAGCAAGTCTCAAGGGCTTGATAGGTTTGCGGTAGTTTAAGGAGAGGAGAGAAGGCCAAACACCACAATCTTTCTTTTATGATTTAGACAGAACAACTGGCAGTTTTGGAGATAGACCAAACAAAAGCAATTCAAAGACAGTTAGACACTAGCAATCGCCAGCTTATCAAGTTCCATGTGTTTTTAGTAAGAAGATAGAAAAGACAGAAGAAAAATAAACTGAAAATGACCATTAGAACCATTCAAAGGAGGATAGTTCCTCAAAAAGAATGCAGTGATGTGTCCCAAATGGTTAGAGTTAAACCTCTTTTCTGATATTACTGCTTTTCTTAATTTATAATTTATAAATGTGTTGCCATGTTTCTACTTTAATCTATTCTGTTGAATTTGTCATCAACCAACCTATATATCAATGAATAATGTTCAATAAAATGCTATGTACATTAGCAGATATAAAAATAATAAGTGTTTTCAAGGAGCTTTTTAAACTCATGTAGAAGCAAACAATTCCACTTTTAATTTTGAGGTTAAGAACGTAAAATGAAATAGATGATGAAGGATGAAGTTCTAAGGCTGTATGGATTCATCTAAATATCTAAAGATAATCAATTACACGTCTTAGCTCACGAAGTCAGGGTTTAGTAAGGCTCATATATATTCATTCATTTATCCCTCAGATATTGAGCGTGTATCATATGCCAGGCATTGTTTTACACCCTGAGATGCAGTGGTAAACAACAAAGGTGGCATCTTGGGGTTTAGATGCTCTGTGGGAAGACACTCAATAAAGAAAAAACACAGTGAACAGAGGAGCTGATATTAAGTAGTGGAAGTGCTTGGAAGAAACTGACTAGTGTGGTATGACAGTGAGAGACGAGGAAGAGTTCTAAAGTTGTAAATAGTTCGAGTCTTCAGAGGTCGCCCCTAAATTATGAGCAGTCGGTCACAGAAGTGGGGCAGCGTATTGCATAGAACGTGGCAGCACGTCGGTGGGACTAAGGGCAGGGGGTTTGGATTTGCTGCGAGAACACAGAGAGAGGGGTCGCAGGGGAGGTGGACAATGGAGGGACAGGTGGTGGGGCGTGAGCTTGGCCGACCGCGCAGGGACGCGCTGGCTGTGATGAAACGCCTGTTAGCCGTGGGTGTGCTCCTCGTGACGTCTGTTCCAACGTTTGCTGATTTTTTTTTTTCTTTTAAAAGTATGGTTTTCTTATTATTATCCTGTTTCAGGTTCACACAACTTCTTAAATCAGGCTAGACTTTTTAAAATCGGTTTCATAAGATTCTCAGGCAGTTTATGATCACGTTGCTTCTGTCCAGTTCTTTTCCTTTCTAGAACGCCCACTGCACACACGTTAGACCGATTCGCCCTGCCCTGCCCCAGTGCTTCGGAAGCTCTTCTCGGTATTTTCTACCCTCATCTCCAGTTTGCAAGCCCTATATGCTTCCTGCTATTTCATTGAGCTATTTTTAGTTGTGTGATTTCTATTTTATTGTTGTTCCAGAACGTATTAAGTAGTGTTTTATGATCCGCTTGTTTTAACATACTGTACAGTTATTTTAAAGTCCATCCATGTCTGATAACTTCAATATCTGGGCTACCTGTGGGTCTGTGTATTTCATCTGTTTATTTTCCCAATTTGTGATCATTTAGCCTACTTCTCGGTATGCTTGGTAATTTTTCATTAAATGGTGAACATGGTATGTTGATAGTTTTTGAATTTTCAGGTAACATCCAACTCTGGAGAGGATTGGATTTTTTTTTCCAGGCAGAGAGAATAGTCAGATCATCTTCAGTCCACTCAGGTCCCTTTCGAGTTGATTTTATTCTTAAGGCTTAGCCCTTTATGGGTCCGTGTACCCATGGGGACATGGAGAGCCACCTCTGCTGTTCCAGGAGGAGGGTTTGGCAGCTCTGCTGGGGTTGTGGATGTCCCTATTTGACGGCTTCTCTTTGGTCCGTGAGGTGGAAGATGGAATTGCTGAGTTTAAAAGGCAAGTTAAGAAAGTGGCCTGATTTTTGCGAGCCGAGTGGCTTTCTCTGAAGGTCAGACAAGAGAGCTGACGAGGAGTTTCGTGAGGGTTTCTTCAGCCAAGCTCAGGGGCTCTGCTGCTGAGACGAACAAGCTGGCAGCTGGATCCATCAAGGCTGCGATTTACCGGGCGAAGGAGAATAGCGGAAATCGGGGCACTGAGAAGCCTTGGTTGATGTGATGGGCCATGAAACCTAAGCTGGACAAGAAAAGAAATGAAGGAAGCGGGGACCCGCTTCATAGGGAGAAAGCAGAGGGGCGGTCGATGGACTGAAAGTCCTGATGTGATAAACACTGTGTGCTGGAGTAACTGAGTGTGAGCAAGCTGGAATAAATAGGAGGTTGGGGGTCCTGTTTTTACAATGAGGTTATGTTTTTTTTGCCAGCAGAAAACATAACCTCTGCCTCTTTACATCATGTCAGGAATCTTGCGATCATAAACAGGAGAGCTTGCCAACGAAGCCCCAGAACCTTTCTTTTTCATCGAACAGATGTTGACAGTGGGCAGTGCCTTCGCAGCACAGATAAAGTACTTTGCGAGGTTGCCAGGAAGAAAAATGCAGCCAGGACAGAGCACCTAAATCATACGAAGCTCTCTCTCAGAGGAAATAAGTTTTCCGTGGCAAAGAAAATGTGTGTTCTGAGAGAGTGTTGGAGCACTAATGTCTGCTATCCACGTGGCACACCTGCTTGTTTCCGTGTCTCAGTTATGGTGAATCATGCTGCAGTGGACACGGGGATGCAGACCTCTCCTTAGGATCCTGGTTTCATTTCCTTCGGATAAATACCCGGAAGTGGAATTGCTGGACCATATGGAAGATCTGTTTTTAGATGTGTGTTCTGAGAGAGTGTTGGAGCACTAATGTCTGCTATCCACGTGGCACACCTGCTTGTTTCCGTGTCTCAGTTATGGTGAATCATGCTGCAGTGGACACGGGGATGCAGACCTCTCCTTAGGATCCTGGTTTCATTTCCTTCGGATAAATACCCAGAAGTGGAATTGCTGGATCACATGGAAGATCCGTTTTTATTTTGGGGGGACCCTCCACACTGTTTTCCATAGTGGCTGCACCAGTGTACCTCCCCACCAGCAGTGTACGAGGGTCCCCTTTTCTCCACGTCCTCACCAGTGCTTGTTGTCATCTGTCTTCTTGATGACAGCCATTCTAACAGGTGTGACGCAACAGCTCCTTAGGAGAAGGTGGTCAGAAGGTAGACAGGTTCAGTTGTAAGATGAACAAGTTTTGGGAATGTCATGGGCAGCATAGCAACTGTAGTTAATGACACTGTACTCTATGCATATTTGAAAGTTGCTAAGAGAGTAGATCTTAAATGTCTCACCACATACATGCTCAAAAATTGTAGCTGTCAGGTAGTGGACGTGCTAACTAACCTTATCCTGGGAATCAAATGTCAGATCACCATGTTGTATACCTCGAACTCACACGATGTTATTGGTCAGTTATACCTCACAAAGCTGGGGAGAAAATGAGGCATACTTGTTCTTAGGTTCAGCATGGCATCGGTGTTGATGTTGGAGAAGTTTTGATGTGAGTTCTGTTTTCGTTTGCCCTGTCCATCCTCTACCCAGTCAGTGGTAGCCTTTTTTCCCCCTTAGATCCCCAGAGTACCCCCACCCTAATCCCATGGCTTTATTACAGGGAGATACTTTTCAGGCTTTATCTTTAGCATATGATTATATGGTGAAAACTTCCTCTTGAATTTTGCTTTCTTCTTCCAGTCTCTTTCGCTTGCTGTTGTTTTTCTCCATTTTACATGGCCCCTTCTCAGTCTTAATGACTTTCTTCGTTTATCTTAAAAGTATTGATGAACCCCAGATCTTGATCACTGGCCTTTACGGAAGACACTGTTAGTTCCTTACCGCATCTGTTAGGTTCTCATGTGCTAGTTGCATGTCCATTTCCCCTTCCTTTTCAGTAACAAATCCATTTTTAACTAAGTTTTCTGTTCAACAAATTAAAAACTACTTGTTCTAGCCTCTCTTGCCATGAGATGAGATCATGTGACCATGGTGACTGACCATCTTGATTTCCCTGGGTTCGAATGGTTTTTCTGGGTTCTGAGACTTTCACAAAAAAGACTGGGAAAACTCCAGACAAACTTGGGTGAATCGGTCACCTTACACCTGACTGACTTCTAGGCAGCGGTACATGAGGGAATGTCACGTGGGGTGGAGCTTCTGGAGGTTGGGTGTGCTCTCTACTCTTTCTGCCTGGCAAGATGATCGGGCTGTGGAATCGCCCAACATTGTACTTCTAATGTGGAGGGGTAGCTTCTTCCTCTTCAGTGGCATGGCACATCCCTTGTTTGGCTTTACACGGAGCTCTGTTAGCCAGCGCTATTCAAAAGCTCCATGCACCAAAACAAAAGTCAACATTTTCACGTGAAAGAATGCTCCTCTGCTTCATTCTTTGTCTTGGTACGTAGATGATCTGTCTTCAAGTTGTACCAGGCAAAACGTCAGGCAGTCGTTCTTGATTTTCTCTTTACATCTCACGATTCAACTGATGGCTAATCTCTCTTAATTATGTGTCTAAAATCTTAACTTTCTACTTTAACTAAATTTGCCTTGGTTTAAGGCCTCATTATATCTCTCCCGAATTGTTAGTCTTATTAAGTTAGTGCTCTGACATGAATCTGGGATTTTGGGATATGCATGTATTATGAGCAGAAAGGTAAGAGGGTTCTGGATCCAAAAATACACTATTAAACTATATCTTTGCTGTTTATTTTCTGAGTTCTTTTGGGAGAAATTAAAGGAGTTGTTTGGTTCATTCTTTCAAGGTTAAAAAAATGACTTTAAAAAAATGACACTGTAACTGTTTCAATTTTATCTACATTTGGGTCAATTTTAGAATGGCCACATACAAGATAGTAAGTCATTGAGAGATAGCCATTATGAGAAAAAATAAATTCATGACTCATTTTTACCAAAAGATGGTGCTCATGTATCTGTTAAGACCATCTAAGCAGCTATGAAGAGAAAAAACAGCATTTTTTTCAAGGAATCTGAAGCTATGCATCCTAAGGCTATAAAATGACAGTGTACTTGAATTTTAACCATAATTCACTCGAATTGTAAACAACTTACTTTAAAAGATATGCATTCCTGAAAATGTAGTTTTAAAGAGCAGCCTCCCACAGGAGCATTAACATACCAAATTAAGCAAAGATGCAAGATTCTGCAACCTTTTTACTACATTCCATTCTAGCAGCAAAGCTGGACTGAAAGTCTGAGAATGGCAAGAAAAGGACATAGTAAATTGATATATTAAAGGCATACCTGCTAGTGTGGAACTCAGAATTTCACTGTTTTGCCACGTAAGGATGAAGATTGGGCTTCCTGTGTCTACATAAGATGTGTAATTCAGCATCTCCAAAAACAACTATGAAGCATCTTCAGTATACCTGACACTTCGATAACGTGTTTTACATTCAGGATCTCACTTCATCCTTAAAATCGCTTTACGAAGTAGATAATACTCTCATCAAATCCATCTTACAGAGGAGAAAGGGAAGCTAGTTTAGAGATAGCAGCTTTTTGGAACCCAATATTTGAACCCAAAATGTGATTTCATTCTACAACCCATCTAATTTCAAAGCTCACAGTCTTAACCACTCTGCTTCTACCAGCTGTAAATATTTTGCTTAAAATTTGAATCCCAAGTTTATAGATTATATTATTTACAGTTTCCCAGGTTACTGTTAATCTTATGTGTAGTTAATATTTTTCATAAACATATTGGAAAGTGGTAGACATATGTTCTAGAAACATACATTTTTAGGCAGAATGCCTGCCAACAATGCCACCCACCAGTAGTATCATCTATGACAAGTTTCTTATCTAGAAAATTATTGCCTTTGTGTTTACTTTAGACTGTTGTGAGAAATAGAAATAACACACATGTAGTGTTTATATTTCAGTACACACTATATAGGACTGTTTTCAGAAAATATTTAACAAAATGTGATTTCATTTTACAAGCAAACTCAAACTCATCAGTGAGAAAAAGTCCTATGAATGAAATGACAGGCAAACATTCATCTTTCGAGTGAAATTAGAACATATGTTTCTAGTATAGGTCTGTTCAACTCTAAAATATTAATTAAATATATAGCTTGAGAATTGTCCATATGAATATTATTTTCTAAGTTGCAAATTAATTCTTTGCTTAGAGATACATAAAATGATACATTTCGAAGTTGTAATTTGTTTTAATGTATTCATAATATGATACAGTTGATGTATTTTGTAAAGTAAATTACATAAAATGAAATGAAAGTTACAACAATTATTCTAAATCATCAAATCCTAGTACTTTCTTTACTGAATCAAGATTATGTAAAACTTTATGACATTATTCGTTTTGCATATTTTTCTTACCCATACAGTTCTAGATTAGTTTTCTAATTAGTTTTTAGAAAACTCCGTGACAAATGATTTCTGAATTAAATTTTAATAATTTAAAATAATTATCTTGGAAATAAATAATCAGTTTACAACAAACTTATTAAGTGAGGGTTACATATACAGTTAAGGTATTCAGGACCATTTGTATATTTTGCATTTTGACTAATTTTAAAGTTAAACCCACATATGCATTTCCTAATACCTGATGATAGCTATTTTCATTGTGATTTTTTTCAACTATAACTTTCTGGTATAATTTAAATTTGAGAGTTCTCCAAAGTCACAACATAAACACGTATGTTTACAAATTCTCAGTCTCTTGGTGAATGTAACACATCACCTCCTACATTTAAAAATGGAGAACAGCTGGCCTTCCCCTCCCATGTAACATCTTCCCATACTCTTTTCCAAGCCGAATAACCCCAATTCCCTCAGCCTCTCATCCTAAATCCCATTTTCTAACAGTTAAATCACTCTGCTAATCAACTTGGCCCTCTTCACATGTACTCACCTCTGTGTTATGATAAGCAGTCATAATTCATTAATCAGTTTTCAGTCAGTAATAAAGCAGCTGCCACTCACTCTGTTTCCTGCTGTATAAGAAATGACCCCTGTAGAAGGACGGCCTCTGACACATAGCGTGGAGTTGCTTCCTATTACTATTTGGACCCACACCGTCGTTCATATTCGTATCTATCAAATTAAAGATTGATGTAGTATGCACTACGTGCCAAGCCTGTTTCTCTCATTCACAACAAAACAGACCTGACCACCTAGTGTTTATGTTCTAGCAGGGGAGGGGATGTGTGTGAAATAATAACTGAAATAAACTGAGATCCTTACGGGAAAATAAAATATTAATGCTCAGAAAAAAAATAAAGTACAAAAACTAGAAGAAAATTTAGGCGCAGGGTATGATAAGTAAAGTCAAGCGTGGTTGTTCTCCTTATTGGATGTGAGATAAAAATCTGAATCTATACTAATATAGTAATTCTGATGATACAAGTTAATGTTCATCGAGTTCCGACTAGGCGGTCAAGCATTGTGTCAGCCACTGTGCATGCATTCTCTCATCGAATCGACACAGACTTTTCACTAAGCAGATACTATTCCATGTCTCCTTTCCTGCTGTTAAGACTGAGTGAAGTTCGAAGGATTCGATAACTTTCTGAAGCCATCCCATAACCAAGTAGTAAGGCCTGGAAGTAGTACGGCCTGATGAGTCAGGAGCTTAATTACTTAACCGCCTTATGGTGCTGTTGGAGTACAGAGTGGGAAAGACAATTCTCCGCTTTTTCTGTAGTTCTGAGAAACGACAGTCCTGAAAACAAAAGCTTCGTCCTCCTAAGACCAGACCCGCTTGTCTCAGAAGGGTATTCCGTG
>NW_006439191.1:4843201-4843464 GCF_000325575.1 Pteropus alecto | reverse complement strand
TGGTATTGGTCGATTTGAAAGATTTGACTGGACGTTCTGCCCCTTTGTCCAGCTGCTTCGGGAGCCAGTATGGAGTAACTACAGCAGATGCAGCTCAGGCTTAGGACCAGAGGGCGTGGGATCTTGCATCTGATAAGGTCTCAGTCTACTCAGGGTATATGAATCCCAAGAGGCAGGCTTCAATGCTCTGGAGAATTTGGGTAAAAACAAGTGAAGAAAAATCTAGGCTTTCATATCTGGGTTGCGCAAACTCCGAGCTAGAC
>NW_006439191.1:4788551-4843123 GCF_000325575.1 Pteropus alecto | reverse complement strand
ATTCAGAGATTCAGTTAATTTCTTTACAATCACGGTGTGTTTGGCACAAAACTTGTGTGAAGAAATGTGTTCGAAAGAACCACTCTAAGGTCGTGTGTCCCCTTGGCTATTGATGACTGTATTCAAATCATGGGCAATGGCAAGATTAACTTCAAGGTTAGGGTCTCCCGTGATCCCCTGCTCCCTTGTTCCCCATCCAAGGTTGCTGCCCTCACTCACCTTTCCCCTTTACCTCCCTTCGCTGTTAACTGTCTTTCCCACACCGCTGCCTCTGCAGCCTCCACTCTCCCATCCGTCCCTGCTTCTCCCTACCCCTGGGATGTCTCCACCCACACCCTGTCCCCCACACACTGCAGCACGTGAACTTCACGGGAAAGAAAAAGATGCTTCTCGGTTCCACGGATGCCTTTCAGTGAAAACTCTCCCCATGGTCCCACTCCTGTGCCCAGTGGCAGTGCCCGTTTTGGGGTGCTTTACATTCATAAATCAGGCTTCGCTTGCTTTGGATTCATGCTTGTTTTCTGGCTAAGTGTATGATATTCTGCTTTCTTTCTGTACGAGACAGAGTCAGGCTCATTATGTTGAAATAATATGCGCTGCTTCAAAGTTGTCACACAGAACCTTGAGCTCTTCAGGGGGAAAGATACTGTATAAATCCAATAAAGAAGGAATACATAAATAATGAGTGGATGCTCATTGCTGAGTATAGTGAGATTTAAAAAAAAATTGCCTCTGTGTAAGATGCTATAAATTTAAATTTTCAAAAGTGTGTCAGTCTTATTAAAAGAAGATTATTAGATATTTCTCTTTTCTCTTGAGGATAAAATAATAGATGGGTTTAAATTACAGGAGAAGGAATTTGGGTTAGATACAGTTAGTTTCTGCAGGGCTATTGTATTTGAGTAGATCTGGTCAGTATGTGAAGATGGTTAAAAATGAACCGATGAACACGGAGACCTGCCAGTAATGCTGATCCTGTGGGGACATCCTTCACATGCGAGGTGACTCTGTGTGTGAGGGAAAGATAACTGTGTTAAACTGCATTGTGACTTAAGTATAGGCTTGGGGACTGGAAAAGCCAGCATATTCCAAACCCACTTTAATTTTGTGTGTTTGGACAACTTACCTGTTCTTTCAGAACTTCATTTTGGAAACTTGGGGATATCCGTCTTTTAGGAAGGTAAGAGGAAGGTAATAAGCTCTCAATATTTGCTTCTTAAAAGATAATAAATAACCAGTTTAAAATAATTAGCATCCCAGAAAGGCTTATTTTGGGATGACAAACTCTGTTTCCCCTCAATACAATTTTGTAGCAGGGAAAAAAAAAAAAAAATCAACCGAAGATTTTTAAAGCGAGTTGGAGCAATTTCTCCCTAAAGAGGAAAAATGATGAAGGTAGATCTGCTACTTGCTGGCTGAGCAACTTTAGACTATATCATGTCTCTTCCTCAGTTTTCTTACATGTGTAATGAGTTAATAGTAATTTTTTCTCACTCTCGTGAGAATGCAGTGAATCGATAAATAGAACATGCTTAGAACAGTGCGGTATCATTAGTAATAAGAAAAAGAGGCGGGAAAGAATAAGGACATTATATCCCTCCTCGTTGTCTCATGGGACTTCCAGAAGATAAGAACAGAGATGATGGAAGAAACTACTAAGGAAATAAGATGAATGTAGTCTCCAGGACTGAAGTTTTCAGATTGAAAAGGCTCAGCAAATATGAAGTAAGCAAAAACAAAAGCAGAAATGGTACAGCACAAAATTGCAAAATTTCCCCAGCAAAGGAAATAGAAGAGATTCCGAAACTTTTTAGTAGAGAAAACCAGATCTACAAGGCTTCAGACGTTTTGATCTTAATGCCGGAAGCTGAAGTACAAAGGACAATTACCCATAACCTAGAATTCTATACCCAGCCAAACGAACAAAATTGTGAGAGTTGGACAAAGACATTTTAAACATATAAAGAATGAAAAAAAAAAAAAATAGCTGTCTTACAAGTATGTTGGAGGCTTCGCTACAACAGGATGTGAGAAGAACGAAAGAATAAACAGAGGGATTCAGAAAACAAGGTATTGAACATAAGGCAGAGAGGAAGTCGTCCTCCAAAGATGAGAGGAAGATCCTTGAATCTGTGTCATCTCACACATACTTGGGTATGTCTGCAGAATAAATTCTTAGAAGTAGAATTATCGGGTCAAAGGATACATGAATTTTAAGTATTGAGAGATTTTGTCAAATTGGCCACAAGCAGTGATTGTCTGACTTCTGCCATCTAACAGGGCACGTTTATTTTGTATTTATAGTTCTCTTAATATCAGTGAGGTTAAGCATATTTTCATATGTTTATGGCCATTTGTGTTTCCTTTTCTGAAAAAAAAAAACAAAAAATCTCTGTTCAAGTGCGTTGAGCATTTAGCACTTTTATCGGGGGTAGTTGTAGTGTACCAAGCATGGGGCTGGTGGAAACGTGTGTTTCAGAGGCAGGGGTGACGTGGCAGCAGCAAGTAATGGAACTTCTCACTGCTGAGCGAAATAATAGTTACACAAAATGTGTTATTTAGAACCATATTTTAGGGCTTTAATCTTCGGTATTACCTTGCAATGATTACACCTCCAAAGTCATATTACTCTATTTGAAGTATTTAGTATTTTACTTGTTTTATTTTCCTGGGTGCAAACCCTCACTGTATCTCTATCCTGAAGTGTTTTGAGTCCCCTCTGCCCGTGTCTGCAGCCTCATCACTCTGAGTGTCCCCCACCTGCCGCCTTCGGCTCCAGCAATGCTCAGTGTTCTCCGTCGCCCTCCTGTCCCCATGGGCCAGGTTGCTTCTCACCGTGGAGCTTGTCCCCATGCTGCGCCACTTGTCCAAGTGCCCTGTCACCCAGATCTCACCTCTCTGCATGCCGCTTCTCCCTCCCCAGTTGAAACTAGATAAACCTTTTGCATAACATCTCCCCAATGACAATGTGTGCCTGTCTCTTATGATCGACTTCTATAACACAGAGGTTGAAAGCACATTTCTGGAATGGCACAGATACTGGGCTTGTAGCCACTGTCTTTGAAGTCTGTGTATTCAGGAGCAAGCTAGTGACTTCATTTTTCTGAACACTATTTTCTTCATTTCGTCAAATGAGGCTCATAATAAGAATGCCTACTTTGTAGGGTTGTAACGAGTGTCAGACGTAGCACTGGGCACGTTGTCTGGCACATAGTAGGCATGCAGGTTGGTCGGTCCCTCCCACCTAAGAACCAGATTATGAGGCTTTTCCATGTCCCCACTTTGGTGGTCCATTGCTCTAGGTGTTACGTGATCCATTCTCATCTTTTCTTTTGTTTGTTTCTGTGGTTGTACAGTGATTTGGGCCATTAAAAAGGAAAATGTCCACACGCTCCTCAGCCAGACACTGAGTCACTTATGGTAACTACTGATGGAGCCCATCCCCACTCTCCCTGCCCCTCCGGCAGCTCCTGGGAGGCGAGCGCCTCAGCTCTCTGCAGGTTTTGGCTCCTCCTCAGCTGGAAGGTGTTGGAGCCGCCTGGCGCTCCCAACTCCTATGCTGACCACCTTCTTTCCTTGTTGTCAGCCTGTCCTGACCTCTTATCCCACCCAGCCCTTCACTCCTTCCCACCCGGAGGGGAAAGCGCTGTCGAAGATACCCTTTACCCTCTCTGTTCTCTTTTCAGCCTGTCACCATCTGTCATTTTTTATTCTCTGGGCTCTAGATGGAAGATCAGAGAGACCACGATGACAGTAACAATAGGCTTCTCTGCTGTTTCTTTCTCTTTGTAATCTCGATGTGTGTATTAATTAAATTCCCTGATGGGACTATTATAGAAATGATTAATTTTCCAGAATAATGTATCTCACTATGTACTCTCTGAGTGTGATTATGAATTATATTAATTATGAACACATGCTTATTGGTTCTCATCCCTCACCAGAACGTAATTGACCTGAGGACAGTGACTGCATCTTTGACATTTGTGCGCTGAGATCTTTGCCACGGTTACAGTGCCTGGCACTGCTGGTTGAATGAAGGTTCAAACACCAAACACCATAAATGACACTTGGAGGAAGAATTTTGATACCTCACTAGCCTTAAAAATGTTTTGCTCACTTATGTATTATTTATTGCAGAAGACATTTAAGGGAGCTTTAGGTGAACTCAGTCATTTTGATATGATCCTTTTCTTTCAATTTAAAAATTCAGTTACAACAGTTCCCAGGTTCAGTGTTGAATGTTCACGTTACAAATCCAATAATATGCACATAGAATTAATGTGCTCTAGGATTGTGTATTTTTAGTGTGCAAACAAGTCTCCTGGGGATCTTGTTAAAGGACAGATTCTGAGCCAATAGGTTGGTGATTCCGTATGCCAAAGAAGCTTCCAGGTTATGCTAACCTTTCTAGTTTATGGACTGTACTTCGAAAAGCAAGACTCTAGCAAAAACAAAACAAAACAAAACAAATGCCTGATGGAATATAGAAACAAGACATGGATTATGGATTCTGTTACACAATGTCAATATACCTTCAGAGCATAAAGACAAAAACCCAGTAAAAACTGGAATCCAAATGGCAAGCGAATAACATCAAAAAGTCTTCAACAGCATTTACTGATATATGCAAATAATAATCAACATAAGCATCCCTTCTCCCTTTCAGCAACTCATAGTTGCAAGGTAACTTTATTCATTGATGATTGTTGAAATGCCTGCTGATTGTCTTTTAATATTTTTAGATTTTATAGTAAAATTTAGACAACTAGCTTGTTTGATAATGTAATGGATGACAAATGTACATTTCATTTTTGTAGAATTTCTACTTTACTAAAAACAGCAATTATAAAATTACAGTGATGAAACATTAAAAGCTGAAGAATCTGGTATTTGCTTAAATTATGAATCATTTAAAGTTAAACTACCATATGTAGATTTATCCTTAATTGTACTAATGGGAAACAGCCATGTCTGTAGTTTGCAAAACAGGATTTAATTTTTAGTTCTAGAGAAAATCTCAACACAGATTAGTTTCTATTAAGAAAATTCAACATATTCAAAATCAGGCATAAAAAAAATATTAATGTTTTTAAAAGACCGCAAACAACAAATAATTTTCATTATGTTGTGACACGATTTTTATGTGTACTACACAGTGGTGAAAATTAGAATCTGTTTGCTAGACAACAAAGTGGCATTTTGTTTTGTATTGGAAAACATTTACGGGAAAAAAAACATCTGAGCATTTGGCTGCTTAAAATTTGAATTAATTTCATAGGAATTAAGAACACTTAATAAGCTTAAATATCTCATAGAGGTTTTTAAACAGATCATGAAACAAATGTCTCCTCTGATGTAAAAAGATGATTTCCAATAATGTTTAATGAATTGAAGAGGAATTATACTGAACGTTTTTCTCCAGCAAGGATGCTGCTAAATTTCTAGGCGTCCATGTTTGCTTCTTGCCCTGAGCACTTTCCACATCTGTTCCTTGTCACTAATTCTTGTCTCAGCAAAGCAGCAGGTCTGCTTGATTGCACATGTGTATTTGCCACTTGAGAGCATGTGTACACACAGACACAAATGCACACACAAAAGTTATCATTTTAGATTCAAATTGTTTAATAAATTTGGGTCAAAAAGTGTAAGGCCTTAAGAGGATTCTATCTATTAGTTCCAGTTTCAATGCTTGCCATTTTTTTTTTAAGTTTTATTTTGGGCTTGTTTTTAGTGTTTATTTATTACTTTTTATTTTCTTTTATTACTATTGCATTCAAGTCCACAATATCCATTTTTTAGGCTTCACTGTACCAAAGGACTTTACTCACTCACAACAGACATGGAGACTTGAGGGTAAAGAATAGTTTTTTTTTTTTCTTTTTCAAGTCTTAGAACATCAAAAATGCAAGTCTTAATGTCATATAATTTAGTAGTCAGAACGTCCCCTTAGCTCATACTCCAAATCTATTTATGTAGGTGTACTCCGAGTGACTTTAGTTTTCTGGCTTCATAAGCTGAAGTAGAATAGAGACAGCACACTTGAGGATAGGCAATCTCCTAAGAACAGACACACTGACAACGGGAAGAGAAAGCCATAACTCATGACCAAGCAGAGGAAAATAAGTGTAAACATGATTGTAAAAAACATGCAGGAAAAAAATGAAGTGACCCCACGCTTCAGTAGACCTCAAAAACGCTTTTGTAGCAACGGTTCTAAATAATTATCGTGAGTCAAACAGGCAGGTAAAATTAAATTCGGTATACTCTGATTAAGAAGACAGGTGGTCATGATTTGGAAATAAAAACATGCTTCTAATTAGTTCAGGCATCACGGATATATGGGACAAAGTCTTTCCTAGCAAAGTTAGAATGACGAAATGGCCTTGTGCTATTAGAACCACAGTGTGGGGAAACTTGTAGGTACATCAGCTATATAGTCCTTGAGGTGTACACAGCCTAGTGGGACCTGTGAACAATAGTAGTGTGATAACTGCAATCGGTCAGCAGTCAGGAGGACTTTATAAAGGAGAAGTTATTAAACTGGGTCTTGAAGGACCGACATGGAGGGTTTGATAACAGTTTATGTACATTTCCCCTGTTGATTCCCTTTCTGTATTGAGTCATTTATCCATCACCCCAGGGGTAATTAGGACTTCCACAGCAGAAGGAAGTAAAACAGATTATCTCATAAATTATAATTCACACATGAATACCTCTCATCTATCTGTCCATCATCCATCCATCCATCCATCTATCCATCCATCCATTGTTAATTCATCATTATGTTTCTACTTTGAAAGAAAGATTAACAGGCCCAGGTAGATTTGGTTGGTGTTGCTCAGGTGGGTAGTTGGGAGAAAAAGCCGATAAGTACAGTGATTGCTAGAGAAGGCTGTACCGTGCCCCAGATGATGGGTCTAGATCTGGAGGCAACAGGTGAACGGATGTATATCCAATACAAAGAGACTGCCGGCTTTCCTCCTACCCCACATGCTGTGGCTGTCCCCGACACGTTCGTATGTTGGAGTCTAATGCCAGATGTGATAGGCTCCTAGGGGAGGAGCCTAGGTGATGAGGTAGAGCCCTCATGATGGGATTAGTGCCATAAGAAGGAGACTCCACAGAGCTCCCCCTTTCTCTTTCCACCTGCAAGAGAAGGCACAGTGAGAAGTCAGCAGTCTGCAGCTCGAAGCGAGCCCCCACCTGACCATGCTGGCCGCTGACTTCAGACTTCCGGCCTCCAGAACCGCGGGAAATGCATTTTTGTTGTTTAAGCTGCCCGATCTGTAGTATTTTGTTGTAGCAGCTCCGGCAGACCAAGACATCACTCTGTTGTCCTCCACGTGGCAGCCAAAGCGGTATCTGCAGAATGTCAGTGATGAGAGCCATCAGAAAGGTCTTCCTGTGATTGCCACTGGTCCTTCTGCAGAAGATGCTTCCATTGTATTCTGAGTCTTGGTCCAATCCCAACTGAAAAACCCTCTTTTAATAGGTCCAGACCACTGACTGTTCCCAGGAAACTAGAAAATGGGGCTCCCATCAACCCAGAAGTAGGAGTGACAGCTGATTAGGAAAGCATCCAGTGTCTGTGTTTGAGAAACACTCAAGATTTCTGCTCAGCCACGGACATAGAAAATCAGCACTCCATTTCGAGTTATTCTTTAAAATTTAACAAAATACAAGAACGTCTTCCAGTGTCCACCACCAGTCTTCTTAGTGGATGCTCCTCTGGGCTTTCATGATAATTTTTATACGTCCTTAGCAAACATTTACCACTTCGTAGCACCCCTGTTGATTCATGTGTTTGAATTTCCCCCCAGATGGCAAGTTCTTTGCAGGAAAGCACTCCTTACCTGACTTTGGGTCCTCAGCACCGAGCACAGGGCTGGGCTTCAATCTGGCTTCAAACGCATGACCATTTTACTACATGATCATTGAATAACTAAGGCACGCAGTGAGGATGACATTTGCAAAAGCAGGGACGGAGTGAAACAGCACGCACAGCCGCAGAACTGCGGCTCGGGCGTTAGCTGGAATGGCTATGAGGAGTAAGACAGGGATGGGAAATCACACGGGAGAAAAAAAATCAGAGCCCAGGGCAGGAACGGCCTTTGGTGCCACAGTGAGGAGTTCGGACTTTATTTGGCTAGGAGCCACAGCGTGTTTTTAACCAGCCAGTGACTTGGATGGGTTTGCGTTTTAGAAAGGTAACTGGCTGTTCTGCAGACGATGGGTCAGAGGGCGGTGAATCTGAAGCCTAAGAGGTGATCAGAAGCTGAACTAAAGGGATGTCAGTGGAAATGGACGGGGGGGGGGGGTTTTTAATGATGTCGCAGCTCTTCACAAGGCAAAGGTGATAGCATTGGTATGGTAGGTAGGTCGTGGACGCATCTGTGCGGTTGAATCCTCAGTAGATCTGATGTAGTAATAGGAAAAATATCACAGGAGTGCATCACCGGGCCATGACACACAGTTATTTATATGGTGATAAAGTTGACACTTGAGTCACAGCCCCTCCACTAGCCAGACACTGCAGAATACAGACGACTCTCCAGTCTGGGCTTCTCCACCCGCTGGCTTCTTTATCCCATGTGGCCTGCCTTGACCACTGCTCCTCTGACACACCTCATGGAGGAGTTAAAAGAGGCTAATTAAAGAGTCAGTTGAGTCTACGTACTTGGGTCCAAGTTTACGTGTATGTAAACTTGCGCTGTTTTTTGCTTGTTTCATAGAGTGAAAGTAAATTTAAGGTCAGTGTGAGCAGACAGCCTCCCCCGATCTCTGTGGATTGATGGGCTGGGTTTGCTGGTGAGTAATTTGTGGTGAGGAAGACAGAAGAATTGGTAAGGGCTCCCATGTCGCCGCTGTAAGCGACTTGTAGCTCCATTAATTAGAATGAAGTGGGAATGCAGGAAAAGGAACAGATGTTTGAGAGGTGATAAGAATGAGTTTTGCTTCCGTTCCATGGAGCTTGAAGAACTTGGAGATACCCGGAAGGAGACATCAGTTTACAACCTTGATCAGCGGCGTGATGATGAAACCCCCCTCCGGACTGCTGTGTTTGTTTGAAGGGGCTCATCTGAGCATACATGCTATTTAACTTCCTTAATTCTTCTCGGAGTGCTTTTTCTCTTGCTATCTTTCTGCCCCATTTCCAAATGGAGATTTAAATTAAGCTGTGTAACATCCTAGCATTGCCATGGTGACTGGCCCCCAAATTTGCTGATTGAAATCTTCTGGAAGAAGGCTTGGGGAATAGTGATGATCACTATTGGAAATGCAGTATTTGAAGAAGAAGCAACTGAAGGAAACTGAGGTAATAACTGTGATGTAGCTACTAGTGTATTAGCTTTAAAGATTCCACCAGGCTGTGTCAAGCGACGTGTGGGCGACGAGGATGCTTAGAGCAGCTTGCGTAAGCATCTTCCTCTCCAGATCTAAAGAAAAGCTGCAGCTCCTACTCGAAGCTCGCTGGTGAAGGTTGGTTGCTGAGGAAGATAGTTTTTCAATGCTGGGATAAATAAAGACATGTGATTGCCTTTCTTTTTTGTTTAGACTTTAGCTTTTATGCTTCACCACAACATAATGGGAAAGTAATGCTGCTGAACAAAGATGGTTTTCATCAAAGGCCAGTCAGAACTCAAGGTAGCAAGAGCTTCCTGAATGCTAGGAGCAGAGACTAAAGAAATCTACATGGAGGCAGAGAAGCAGCATCTGATGTTTGGCTAGGACTGTGGTGTGCAGGGTTGGTTTCCATAGCACGAGACTGACTCTCCGTAGGTGGTTTAACTCTTCAATGCTTGTAGTAAAAGTAACTCTTTCTCTGAAACAGATGGATGTAGCCAATCAGAGGTCTGTGATTGTATCTAAAATTAGAGCACTTAGACCCTTTGGTTGGATACTAGGACAAATAGATAATGGCAGATTTCATCTAGTTTCTAAATGATATGAAGGGTAAGAGTTACATATTCAATGAGAATATTATTATTTTTGTCCCTCGATCATCTGTTCTGAGGGGCAGATGTTCTGAAAAAGAGCCAGGCAGCATTTAAACTGGAGCTAAGAAGTCATTTAGAGGCTGCTGAGCCCTACCCATATTTTAAAATATATTGCGCGTGTTCCTGGCACCCAAAATCATACCTGACAAGTAATATGAGCTCAATAATAACAAGGATATGCTCCTTGTTATACCAAATTAAATTCACCATGTCTTTTAATGCACTGTTTCCCTAGTTACTCTCTAATTTTTTTTTTCATTTAGAGCTAAGTTACTAGTCCCAAAATGCCTACATAGAGATATTATATGTAAACATGTATTGAACTTAAATGATATACTAGAGAAAAAAAAAATTAAAAAAACAATTCTCAGTTGGCAAGTATGGGAGATGAAGGGAGTTCTCAGTTATTCAAAAGGACAATGTAGTACATTTTTTTTAATACCTAGCATTTATCACAGTGTCTGACATGTACTAGCCGAGGTGACCAACTCATACCTAGGACTTGCTTAGTTTTAACATAGAAGGTCCCATGTCTTGAGGACTCCTCAGTCCTGAGTAAACTGAGCTGGTTGGCCACCCTGCCTCAGGATGACTATTAAATGAAGAGGTAAGTAAAAGAAGAATTAAGTTTACTAATCTCGTAGATCCAGTCCTCAGATTCAATATAGTAAATGTACTATCTCACTGTATTTATTACATAGGAAGCCAAATCTAAACCATAAGCCCCAGTCCACGTGATTATTTGTATCATGTGAGCAGACCTCTGGGGGGTTCAGAGGTGTACTTGTGAAAATGGGAGCCGAACCAGGGTCATTAGAAGAATCGAATGTTAATGACATTAAACTAAGGTAGCCTGACACACTCAGCTCAGAACATCGTCAGCGGGGCCAGAAGTTCTTTGCAAATTTCCTCTCCTAAGTCAGAGAGCGCTGATGAGTTTCGTGTCAACGATTCTCTATGCTGTCATGTTGTTGCTCCCTGTCTTCCTTCTCTCTGATGCATTCTCTTCATATATGTGAATTTATAAAATTTGGGCTTGTCTTGCTATGAAAGTTATATCTTCAGGGGATTTGCATATCTGTTCCTTTACAAATCTCCGTCCTGTGACTCACTCATGCCTGTATTTATTCAGCAAGTCAGTCCAGAGTTCCTATCCTGTGCAAGGCACTGTCTTGGTGCTCAGAAACCACAGTGAACGAAACGGACAAATATTTCTATTCCGAAGGATCTTTCTGACATGGAGAAACAGATAATACAATATATAGTAGGTTAGACAGAAAGTGCTATGGTGACAAATAAATCGAGAAGATAAATCGGGTGTTGGGGAGAGGAGGTCAAGGAATGGGAGTGTGATGGGTGTGAGATCCTACCGAGCCGTGCAAGCCATCCCAGAGGCCTGGATCTCAGCTCTCAGGGACTTGGAAGCCTTTGAGGGCTTCTGAGAACAGGGGCACCTGATCCCACAGACATTTTAATGGTGTCACTCTGTGTCACTGTGTCGATAACAGATCGAGGAGACATGAGGCAGTTTCCCAGCGAGAGAAATTCATTCCTCAGGAGAGAACCGAAGCAGTTCAAGGGGCGACCGATTTCGGTGGTAGGGCTGTTATGCGATGACTGCAGGGTCCTTGGCCTGGGCTAGTGGGAAAAAATGGACCAAGTGCTAGTCATAAGAACTCTAAGTATAACACATCCTGTGACGGTGATTTCTCACAGTCTGATTCATTATCTTCTGTTTCTGTATTGAAATGTTTGGTGAGTAATAGATTTTTTTTTTTAATTTCAGAATTCTTGGAATTGGAGGGGTCACATCAGTATTGACTCCAAGGATTTGCAAAAGTATCTGTACGTTTTGAGGTTAATTTATAGAAAATGATACAAATGTTCACAGGTTTCCCACTTCACATTTTAGGAAACTGCTGATTACTAACTTCAGTTGCATGTTGTTCCCTATTAGACGTATATATTTTTTAAGCTTGGCTGACAGAATATTTTATTATTCCAAGTTCAGCAATCAATCATTTCATACTGGCTTTCTAAATTTGTATTTTCAGACACATCCTCGGGAATGTCTTTGTGATTTGTCGATTGCGTGAGACTTTATTTGAAAAATAATGTTTGTTGAAAAAGTTGGCAAACAGACCAACAGAAAAACAGACCAAAAAAAAAAAACCAAACCTTCTACAGTCCATGTTAGAATGTATTCAAAACTTAGAAAATTTTCTCATTACCTGTAAATTTGACAACATAATTAATTACCTGTAAGGAGAATTTAGATGTGTATTTTATTCCCCCCTGGTTATTATCCACATAAAGTAGTATATTGGATAAATGCCATGACAAATGTCGCACTGATGAGGTCCTAACTAGGCAGATAATTAATTGAACCATGTACGATAGAGCTTTTCATTGTAAAAACAGTTCACCTGTGATGATTATAGTGCAACTTATATAGGTTTGTTTTGACTTTTAAAAGACTTTACATTTCACTTTTATGTAAAACTGTTGACCTTGGGGAAGCTTTCTAGGGATTCGAAACGTACACAGTAAGGTTTGATTTTTCTGAAAAATGAAAAAAGAGCTTCCATTAGACACCATGTCAGTCGAAGTCATTGCCTGGGATAGCAGATAAAGACGCATCCCAAAGCCAAGTGCGACGGCGCATTTTTAAAGGTGCGAAAACATGCAGTGTGGTCTAAGAGAAGCCAAAGCATGAACAGATTCTTTCTCAAAATAGTGGCCAAATAAATCATTAGGGCAGGATTTTTAAGTAGCAGTAAAAGATGGAAGACCTATAAAGTATGAACAAGGGTGAACCCCATTCACATAACTTATGCCAGAGAACTTTCTTAGGATTTACCTCTAACAGACGCATTCATTTGTGTAGGTAAATATACATAGTTAATTCTCTCCACTCAACGTGCTTGCTGGCTACACATATCTGAAAATGATCCGTTAATCTATTTCAGCAGATAGTTCAGATACTCAGCGAGATTACTTATTACATGGTCCCGTTGTGACCCTGGAGACTAGATGTTCGTTTATTTGTTTGCTTGTTTGTTTGCTTTGTTTTCAGTGTGTCGCAAACTGCATTCAGTTATGGGCCCCAGATCTAAAAAAGGAATCACTCAGTCTGAGTTAGTTATTAATGACCTGCATCTGTTAATGCCAACATAACAGACCGAAACACGTAATCGATTGCTGATTCACTGCCCGTTTCACTTGGTACGCCGTATTGTTTTAGCACCAAGTAAACATCTGAGACGCCAAGTGTCCGGCATTGCCTGGTGTGTCCTCTCTAGCCTCTCTCATTTGTCTTCTTCACCTTTCATGTGTCTTAGATCCTTTTGGCTGCATCATAAATACTACGGACTCCTTCTCAGAATGATGTTTTTTAAACATATAGTCAATACATTAAAACTATAACAGAAATGAAGCACACTGAGATTTAATTCCATCTACAGTCCAGATCCTTTGGGATGACACACTGAAATCACTTACTATCTCAGTTCGTTCAGGCTGCTGTAACAGAATACCATAGTCTAAGTGACTTATAACCAGCAGAAATTTCTTTCTTACAGTTCTGGCGGCTGTGAAGTCCAAGGTAAAGGTGTCAGCAGATTCAGTTTCTGGTGGGAAACTGCTTCCGTGTT
This sequence comes from Pteropus alecto, assembly GCF_000325575.1. Lineage (NCBI taxonomy): Eukaryota > Metazoa > Chordata > Mammalia > Chiroptera > Pteropodidae > Pteropus > Pteropus alecto. The sequence continues at coordinate 4,829,469 of NW_006439191.1, read as the reverse complement.
CATAGATTCAGTCTTCAGACTGCATCCTCGGGTGGCTGGGGGAGTGAAGAGGCTCTCTGGGGTCTCTTCTGTCAGAGCCCTAATTCACACAGGAGGGTTCCACCCTAAGCACTTAATCACCCAAAAGGCCTCATCTCCTGGATTATCACATTGGGAGTTAGTATTTCAATATATACATCTTGGGAGGATGCAGACATTCAGTCCATAGCATCTGCTTTAGCACAATATGCAGAAGAAATTAGAGCCGACCATTAAGCTAAGAGATCACTAGAGAAGACTTTTATTTCTGTCTCTAGTTTATCCTCTTTGCTGAGAAGAACCGGTCCTGATATAAGCTTTGCATAAATTCAAGGGGAGATTTAAGTGTTTCAGCATATACTTACGAATGGGAAGTGATGGAGGATGTCAGCAGGGACCTTCCCCCACCCGCCGCCCCCAGTGGAATGATCGTTTTGACTCTTGAAGGTAAAACTTGTTGCTTTCTGAATCCTTGTTAATTTGTATCCACCCTCTGGAAAGCTTGTCTCATACTTTAATGCTACATGAATTCACCTTACAAGTACTAAAACTGGGACAAAAGTAGTGGCTGTTTTATCTTTCTACTCTAGGTATACTCAGCAGTTGGTTTATTATGTAGATTTCATCAAGCTAATTAATGGGAGGATGCCTTGAAAGGAGATTTTTTTCTCCATATTATCTAGTTATTAAGTTGGTGTCATCATCAGTGTCTGAAGCAGCATTACTTCTGGAATTTTATAAGGTTTGGATCGATTTGATTGATAAACACCTAAATGCTGGGAGTGCTAATGTCAGATTAGGCAATGATATGGAAATACATTTAGAAAAAACTCATCTAGGTTACTCCAAGCTTGTCATTGTGCTGCTCTGAAATGAAGGACCTGAATTCACTTTTTGGCCCTATTTTGGTTCCATCCTGGACTCTCTCCACCACCTTCTCACCTTTATATGGATTTTTAACCTTCTTTGTATGAATTCCCTGTGCTAACAGAGTTCTTTCAGACTATGCTCATTCTCTTATTAAATTAGATATTCTGAAGTACTAACCTAAAGATATCCCTGGCCATCATTTATAATGAATCACAGGTTTAAAAAGAAATCTTATATGCTGCAATCAGGGACTTGAAAACTGAAGTTGTAGATCCGGTTATGTGCTATGTACCTCACCAAAGTAAAAATTCAAGCAAATTTATATTGTTTACAATTTTTACTTTTGGAAGACAATCGTTAAGAATATCCTTTAAAAAAATAAAAACTAACTGTTCTCACTGGTTTTCTCTTTGTTAAAAACACTTTACAGGGGAAAAATAAGTTTAGTTGTCCGAAGGCTAGATCTCTCATTCAGACCTTTGTTGGCTTGTGTCTTTCATCCCGGCAGATCACAATGTTAATAGGCCTAATAATGATGACAGGTGGGCAGGAGAGCAATCGTGCCAATTCTAGTCTGCATTTGAATAGCTAATAAGACATTTTTGCTTAAGAATGTACACATGACAGAGTTGGACAATAGCCTGTATATTTGAGCTGACCTATCCCAGAGAATCCAAAAATATATGAAATTGGCAAAATCTGGACATGCATATATTTTTTAAAAAAATCTGTTTGTCAGACAAATAATAGCTTCAGAATAATCTCAAATAATTGAAGGAGAGACATTCTGTGATGCCACAAATGCAGATATTTCTTCATTTCTCCTTGGCAGAGATTTGTAAGTTGTGTCCAGGTGAGTCCAGAGTCCAGATTTATGTTTTGTCAAGAAAATCAAAGAGAAGAAGATACAAAACTGAATGCCATTGTGAGAAGCAATGAAGAGAATCCTGTTTTATTATTTTTTTCCTTCAGGTTACCTGTCGAAAGTCAAAAGAAATTTTTGTAATATACCCATGGCTCATAGTTGGGGGTTTTCAATTCATTTATATAAAATATGAAATTAGAGAAGTTGTAGTTCTAATTTTTAAGTGACCTTGCTACTTCAGTATAATTACTTTAACAAGCGAGATGTTAATAATCAGAAAGTAGAACATAAATGAAGATAGCTGGAAAAAAAAAAAAGTTTCTCTGGTTAAAAAAATCAATCAAAAGAAGCATAGAAATTAACATGTAGAAAATGAATGCCACAGCAATGGATAAGTTAGCTGTAAGTAAAATGATTATTGTTTTGCTGAAGATAAAGCATTGTAACATTCACTGTTCTTTTAACCATAAATGAATTTTTCTGCCTGCCTGATTTTGTAATCAGAATCTGCTAGAATGCTATTTACATGTACCATCATTTGCGAAAGCAGAAACACATTCAGGGCATCACAGCTGATAATACATAAAGTAAAGGCGCTTGCTTCTTTACTGAAACTTTGTTATTTAAGTGGAATACTGACTAAGATGAATTGTGCTACTCGAAAGCTAGGTTAGTCCATGCACAATTGGGCAACTTTCAATTATAGAATTCTTGAAGCTTTCCTTGAATAGGACTAGTTATTAATGTTAGCCTCACATTGAGATAAAACTGCATTTTTAATCTTAACGTACTCATGGTGAATAAAGCACCACTGCTGTTAGAGCCTTCCTAGTTTGAACTGCTCAGCTTCACTTCGTCAGCCCCGTGAAAAATCTCACCTTTATGAATGCTGAGCTTATGGCATTAGCAGAATATAGGAGAAATGCCAGCTATTTACATGGGTAGGGATTATTTAATTTAGTCCCCATCATTATCATGCCCGTACCTCCAAAATGCAGTCTTCTTTTATTAGGATAAAGCATGCCATTATGTTTTTGTGCAAAAAAAAAAAATCATTTCTTCCTAGGAGAAAGGGGAAAAAAAAGAAAGTCTAAATGATCATAATGTAGATTTAGCGAAGCAATTGAAAGTAGAAGAACTAGTTTTGAACTGCTTCTCTGACTGAAAAATTGATCATATATCAATTCACTAACAAGAATTCATTAGGGCTACTGTGAGTTAAAATGTGATGCGAAATGACTACTGCTCAGATGAGTAATATCCATCGTTCGTTTTCATTTGGTCAAAAGTAAGGGGAAAGAGATAATTCGCCTGTCGTGTAGAATAAAGCTCTACCAAAATTAAACAAGATGAAAGTGCTTTTAGGATTTGCTGCTTTTTTGGTTGTAATCTCAAGAAAAGGTTCTGTTAAAGGTTTAGAAATGAACATATTTTTAAATCTGAAGAACTGAAGGAATAGTCATTACAAACCTGGATATCTAAGGTGAATATCAGGTTGAACTTTAGAAGGATAACAGGATCCAATGTTCCCTTATTATTATTATTATTACTATTACTATTACTATTATTATTATTATTATTATTATTATGTGATTCAGAGAAAGGATGAAATATGAGAAAAATACCTCAGATAGAAAAGTACATATACACACTACAAGGGGCTACATGGCCACAAAATTAACCAAGGAGGTTAATTTTGAGGAAGGATTATAAAAAAAAGTTTTTTAAGAAAACAACAGTAGTTTGTAAATGAGAAATCTCTGTTCATTGCTAAATTTAAAAGTGTGGGAAGTAGGAACGTCCTCATTGCCTCCCCATGTTCTAAGCGAGAGTATATGCTGGTTCTTGAATATCGATCCTAGTTGTTTTGTATTCAATTTCACATCCTTTTGAATTCTCATCTACAAATTTCTTGAGAGTACAAAGAAATATGGAAGAGTTCGGATGACTTTTAGATCAATAGCCCAATGCAAATGTTAAATGAATTGGAAAGATTATTATGCTAATGAGGCAAAGTCCAATAAGGGACCATTTTATCCCAGGAAGTTTTATTGTTATCTTCTTTTGGAGAAAGGAAGCTTATTCGGTTGTGCTCGCTTCATGAAAATTTCCCTTAATATCACACTTTCATTTTGATTCTAATACTCATAAAGCTTCTAGTTTTCATTTATTTTCTTCAGGTAGCTTCACACTAGAAAACAAAACAGAGGAAAAGTGACCATTTCTCTGAGTCTGGTATATTTTTTATTATTAATTTTAAAAGTTGTCATTTTTGTTATATAAATAAGTTTTTGTGGAATTTAATGATAAACAGAAACTTAGTATAGTTGCATGGACTGCAAGCCTAATGGACAAATAGGAACTTAGTCTAAAGATGACCATACCACAATCTGAACAACTCACCAAAATAACCTTTATAATCAGTGTCATCACCTAATTTGGAACTAAAGACATGTTTTGGAATTCACTTGATAGATGAGGAAGTTGTTAAAATGTCAGCATGTGGCCTAATATAACATTAGGAATCATACTGTAGGATTTAATTCTTTTTATGGCTGAGTAATATTCCATATATATATATATTTCTATAAACTAAAATCTTTATTGACAAGTCCACATAGAACCAATCAACCATAGCTAATGAGTTAGTTTTAAATATTAAATTTGTAGGAACCATGATATTGTTAAATTCCAATAGTTTCTGTAAAAATGCAACTACAACTGTAATAGTTCGTTCTCTAAATTCAGAATTCTCAGATAAGGTGGTTTAATTTGTATGGTTAATATTTTTAAAAATGGCCCAGAGGACTAATTATTAATAGATCCATTTTGGCCAGCGATCTGTACTTTCAAAAGATGGTGAAACCAGAACAGAGAAGTAGAAACATATAACAATTATTTCTTCTAACTCTCAGTTCAGAGAACACATTTGTTAAACTTAATTTAGGTATGATATTCCCCCTGGGAATTATAGCTATATGCCATCATTGCACTTGAAAAAGCTTAGCAACAACACTGATCTTGGTTTGAATTCCAGGTGTTGAACAAGAAAAGGAACATGTCTGACTCTCCGTTTTCTCATGAGCAAGGTGGAGTCCTCATCCTTACCTGGCAGTGTTTTTAAATGATGGAAAGGAACATATAGTAGCTGTCACAATGCACAACATGTTATCTGCTCTATTTCCTTATTTATATATATATGTAACTGTTTCCTCTGGATAGGGATTAGATACAGTGAATAATTTGGGTTCTCGATAGTTACTGGATAAATGAATGAAAGAAATTCAGATTGTAGGTTATGTTTCTTATTCCACACCTTCAGACCTGATTGAAAATTGCTAGAAGCAACATTTCTTGGTCATAAAATAAAATTTCATACTTATATCCAAATATTTCTCAGCATTTTTCTCCTATACCATATTGTAGCTCTCTTTAGTCTACTTTTTCTTTTAAATTCAATGTGGCTTATAAACTAGCATCTCAGACTAACAGAAATTAATACTAGATTGAGTTATGGTTGGTTGTAATTCCAAGGGCAAATAGAAAGAACTGATTTTAAAACATAGCAACAGATTTTCTCAAATGGGATACTTTTCTTCAAGTATTAATTTCTGATGTAACATTTTTTCTTTTTTTCTGTATGTAGGAGAGAGAGTGGCTGAGTCTTCAACACTATGCTAGCACCAAAAATAGATTTCATGATGATTTTTAACTTTATGGTTGATTTTTATTAAGGTAAATGTCAAAAAAGGCCACTTTATAGATAATTCTTATTAACCGTTCATTACATTTTTTACCACTTTCCAAGGCACTTTCTTAATATACTCATTATTTTTGTGTGCTATGGAAACCAGCAGGATGTGTTCCCACTGCTAAAGCTGCACAGTGCTGTGTAATTAGCTCAAAGGCAGACGCTTTATAAATGTGCTAAATTGAGCCCTTTCCACTTGAACTTTATTTTACACTCTGTCGTACTTACTGGAACATGCCATCACCAAATGTGAACCTAGGATTGGTTATGGAAAAGTTTGACGTCTTGCCCCTTTTTGCTAAGCTTTAAAGAATCTGTTCCATTGATTTCAAAACATATAGTCACAAAATTTAAAATATCTCTGGACAATTTTTTTTTTTTTTGTCTGTGAAAATGTGTGATTTATGTGGGAAGACACGCACTGTCTCATCAGTCAACATTACTTTAGACAGAGTGCTGTTTCTCCCTGGGTGACATATATGCCAATTATCCAGAAGAATTCAATTCTGTTTCAACTGCTTCCAGGTCTTATTTATAGGCTTGATTATTGGACAGACCATCTCTAAATAGGTAGCGAGTAGTCTAGAAATGTCCTTCTCACCTCTACAAGACAAACCATTTTGATAAACGCTGCTTCAGAAGGAATCCAAAGGAATGCATATGGCCTTATATTTAAAAAAAAAAAAAAAAATTATACTCTGCGATCAAGATACTTTTGAAACATAAACACACGGAGAGAGTAGCAATCAAAACTAGTTTAAGGCCCTAAAATTGTACATCGTGTTCATCTTTGAAAATGCTCACATCCTGTAGAAATAACTATTTGCACTCAGAATAGATCTTTCATCTTCGATTGTCAAACTACAATCATCAGTCTGAATGGTGAGGTGGATAAGTACTGTATTCACTTCTCAAGTGTTTACGCTAAAATCATGACAACATGCCAAGGCTGCCATTTGAAAAAATAAGAGGAATCAGCCAAAATGGATGCCCGTTGACCATACAGCAAATGTAGATGATTTTCCTCCCTCGATCTGGTTTTCCAGATTTGACTGAACCGACTTTAGGTTTGAGGTTTAGATTTTAGTCTGTGACAGTGAGGTCCTGAGGTCTTAAAACCAACAGCCATATAACAGAGGCCCAGGTAGAGATGGCGCAAGCTGGTCATCCTGGGCACCCTCGTTTTCAGTACGCGACAGGCAATTTGGGCCAGTGTAGGGTCAGACTCTCCTTAGAATGTCTGATGCTATTTGTATAGACATGGTTGTGACATTGAATTGGTTAAAGAATAGCATTTTATAGCATATCATTTCAATAGACTAATAGTGAAGAAGTATTGTTTTTCATTTTCTTTTTAAAAAAATTGCTGAAATGTATGTAGAGTTTATTTCAGTCAGTGCCATGCATTATCTGAAACACTTTGCAAAAATTAACTTCATTCTCACCACAAAATAAGTAGGTGCTATTGTTTTCTCCATTTTGTAGATGAGGAAACTGAGGCCCAGAGCGGCTAACTAACTTGCCCAAAGTCAAACCTCTGTTAACTGCTGAAACCATGATTTCCACTTACCCAGTCTGACTCCTGGTTTTCGAAGGATGGTTTTGCTAAGGAAGCATCAATGCACAAACATGATCACCATTATGCTAAGTGAAAAGAGCCAGTCACAGAAAGGCATATGCTGCATGATTGCACTTATATGAGATTTTAGAAATGGTCAAACGAATAGCAACAGGTTAGAGTGGTGGTTATGAGGGGCCGGCTGGGAGGAAATGAGGAATCTCTTCAAAGAGTGTGAAGTTCCAGTTACACAAGATTAATAAGTTCTAGACATCTACTGTACAATGTGGTACCTCCAGTTAATAATACTGTATTTTGCACTTAAAAAATCTGTTAAGATCTCACATTAAGTGGTCTTACCACAATAAAAAGAAAAAGAAAAAGGTAAAGACCATTGTTATCTTAAAAGAAAAATGCTCTGATTTCTTAGATTTTTGTGTATGGGTAGAAAAGTTACATTAACTATGTTATTTGGCTATTACGTTTCTAAAAAATTTAAAGTAATCCACTTAAATAAACATGTATATTTTACTTTTATTTATTTAGAAAGTCTTCTACTTCTAAAAGTTAGACTCCAAAAATGAATAAAACCATGTAGATTAGATATTATACCTAAAAAGAGATAGCTTAGCTTTAAGTATTAAAAAAACAAAATAAGGAGAAAACCAGAAATGAATTCTAGGGAAAAAATAAAACCATGTAGATTAGATATTATACCTAAAAAGAGATAGCTTAGCTTTAAGTATTAAAAATAAAATAAGGAGAAAGCCAGAAATGAATTCTAGGGAAAAAGATCAAGAGCTTGAAAGGGTAGAAGGTGCATGAAACTGGTAGCATTCGCACAGGTTGCATGGTGTAGGTGTAAACCTGTGGTGGTGAATATGTAGATGGATGTAGAATATGTAGATCGGCAAAGGTGGGAACTGACATATTATCTTATATTTGTCAAATTCTTTGTATGTACATTTCGATTTAATCTTTGATAAAGTCTTTTGAAGAAAGTGTATCTTCCCCCGTTTCCAAAAGGTGAGCCTCAGGGACAATGAATGTGTCATCTGAGTTCACCCAGCTGGAAAGCGATAAAGCCACAATTGTTCTTTCTGATATCACCTCCAGTATAAAGACAACATACTTGCAACTTCATTATCAGAGATAAAGTCTTTTCAGGAACTAAATTTACAGTGAGATTTACATCATTGATCTTTGTGTACGTTGTGATGGATATAAAAGTGGACAATGCCTCTGGCTAATCTTTTGTAAAAAATATTATGTGACAATTGAAATGGATGATTCTTCTATCTCGCCCTCATAAATGCAGTTCCTCTTAAATTATAACGTCAAGTTACATCTGCCAGAGGGGTTAGTGTAGGAGAAAAAACATGAGGGAACCATAAAGAATAAAATTCATATAGAATGATCAAGGAGGCATTGAGGATAAGGTACAATTGATCTGGCTGTTGAAGAATGGGTGATGCCAATTACCAGATAGCTAGAGAAACGCATTCAAAGCATAAGAAAAGGAATAAACAAATCTGAAGGACTAAGAAAATGCCAGAACAGTAGCGAAATGCCAGTGATTATTACCACTTCCGAATATGTTTTATGTATCCGTTACTTATCGTATACGATCTCTAATTTTGACCACTTCCCTGAATGGTAGGTATTATTATCACCATTTTAGAGAAGAGGAAACAGAGACTCAGAAGTATCAGTAAATGAAACCAGGAAGGAAGTAATGAAATATTAGAACATGAAAGGACAAAACTACTCATTTGGGATCATAATGCAGATCAAGAGCCGCCTGGAGAAGATAATTCTAATAACTTATTATCACTTTGCTCTCAGTATTCAAAGCATGGTCGATACACTTTCTAAATTTAATCCATTTTCTTTGAGGGGACAGATTTTATCGCCCCTGATGTATACTTAAAAAAAAAAAAAGTCTCAGAAATTTAAATAAATTGCTCAATGTCAGCGCTACTAGCGTGAAGCTTTTGAAATTACATAAAATTTTTGTACAGATTTCCTTGTATACATTTTCTGAGGAAAGGGTGGGTAGCTTGCATCAGCTTCTCAAAGTTGTTCGCGGTGTCAAAAGAAGTTAAGAACCACTACGTTGGTTCAAGAGGGCGTTGGTGTGGACAGCAGGACGGCCTGGCAGGGGTGCAGCCCGCAAGAGGGAAGCTTCTGTGTGACTTGGCCACTAGGCGGAGTCTGGAGATCGCCTACATAGGAGGGCATTGGACAAGTAAATAAAGATGCAGAAGATAATGGCAGGCAGGCTTCCCACCACTGCAGAAGGGGAGTAACAAGCTTGAAAGGGTAGAAGGTGCATGAAACTGGTAGCGTTCGCACAGGGTGCATGGTGTAGGTGTAAACCCGTGGTGGTGAATATGTAGATGGATGTAGAAATGGATATAGAGATATCTGCTTAGAAATACATGTACATTTTTAGCTCTTCCCACCCCAGGAGCAGTGAGCATACCTCAGACAAAGACTAAGAAACTTGACTGTAGTCCCAGCCAGCGTAGGCCGAAACTAGGATTCGAACCCAGGCAGTTGGATTTTATGTGCTGCACTCCTTAACCCACGATGCTATAGAAATTAAGAAAGTTGGAGTTAGGGAGAGGAATGTCAGAAACAGTTTCTACCTACTTAAAAAAATAGACAACCTTTTTTTTTTTTTTTTTTTCCTCCAATAGAACTATTTAATTAAGTCTTCTGATTCTTTGTGGTATTCAAAACATATCGACTTACAGATATTTTCCTGGGTTAGTCCCTACTGCCATTACTCTTCGAAAACAAAAAATACACAGCTTTTTGTAATTTAAACTAATTCAGAGAAATAGCTGCATGCATGAATGTAATGTAATGGTAAAAATTAATTGCTAAATTTATAGAAAACTTAAAGAAAATCCAGGTGGTCTGGTAACTGCTCTACACAAATTATGTCAATTAATTACACAACAACAGTTTGAATTCAGATCAGTTGCTATCACCATGTTATTGATAATTAATCTCAGGCTTAGAGAGCAGCTCAATAACTTGCTCTAATAATTTCTGTTAGAGGGCTCTCTGTATATTCCAGCTGATCATTGTGGACTCATCTGCATTCATCTGAGGACCACCAAAGTGTCACCACGTGACTCAGATATTCTGGATAGCTGTACAGAAGAGATTAAGCTGAAAGATATCCCTGTTTCTCAAAAACAAAGCTTTTTGTAGAAAGTGACTGCATGATCCCCCTCTGTAGTCCGTTTCACCCTGGATAGAGGGAATTTTGTGATATGATAGAAAACTGTTTTAAAGAACTTACGGATAGTTCAACATGAAAGCACACATTGACTTTTGTTATTAGACTTATTTTTTAGACATTGTGTTGAACTTCCAACAAAAAAAAGAGGTATTTTATCATGCAGAGAGAGGCCTGTAGCCGATGTGCTCCACGCATCTGTCACCGACATAGAGACTGGTCAATTGGCAGAATGTTAGTGAACTAAAGACAAGGATTAGAAAGGCTTTCAAGAGATCTAGCAGCACTGAACTCACTGAGGAAGGTGTGCAAGTATAAGCCCCAAATGACTCAACCGAAATCCTTGTAGAGATTTGAACCAACTGCAGTGAGAAATACAAAGTAGAAACAGTGGAAAACAGCACAGATGAAAGGCAGATGGTAGCACAAAGAAACAGAGTCAGATTTGAAATCGAAAGTGTATCGTTCAATTGCGAGTGAAGGGAAAAAATAGAGTGTCTAAAGTTTGATCAAGTAGGTCATTTAATAGGACGCATATCCCTGAATAGATACATATGGGGAACCAGGGGAGACTAGTTTTTCAGAACACGTTTACTTTATTTAAGTGATTAAATTATTTTCCATTTCATTGGACCTTTGATGAGGGTAGGGGGGAGGCATTTGGAAGCCTACCTGTGAGAATAAAATGAGAGAAGTTTGTGAAGTCTGCATTATCAAAACAGGGTGATGTCCGAAAGAATCTGGGATAAAAGGGTGAGAGTCCAGAATTGATTACTATTTGGAAGAATGTTAGGAAAAAGCCTTGCAATTTTCAGTTAGGGGCGATTGTAGACAAAGCTGTGCAGTTTTTAAAATTGCTTTTCTACCCTCCCTACTTCTCTTGGCTCTCCCCACCTCAGCCCCGACCCCAGTTCATCCAGACACAGGATTCTGATGCCATCTGAGCTCTCCGTTATGGCTCCAGGTTGTACTGAAAACTCTTTCTTCCTGCCTCCTCTGCTTCCCCTGGGAAGAGCTTAGGCTTTGTTAACCTAAAAATAAAAAGCCAGGTGAGAGTCAACAAGTGTTTATTTGAGATCAGAGAACAGCTATTCGGGAAGCACTGATTCAAGCAGAAACCCAAACAGTGCTCCAAATAAGGGATGAACGTGATGGGTTTCTATGAGAAAAGGAAGGGAGATGATTAGAAGAATAGAAGGAAGGGATTTCTATTTTTCTAACCATTTGTTGGTGGCAAGAAACTGCTTTTCTTTAGCTTTAGATGCCTGTTTATTGATTCTAAAGAGCATCTTTAATCATCAGTCCTCGTAGTCAGGCGGTCTGTCTTTCTGTTGGTTTTACAAACAGGTGTTTATAAGACCATGCTGCTCTGGCCCACTCCAAAGGTTATTTTGTCCTTTTCGAATATTCCAAAAGCTCAAGGAGTAAGATGTGCAATGCATTCCTTCTGGAATGTCTGTCCTGACTCCGTTTTAAAATGACTCCACTTATGCCAACTTTTCGCAGCTTCAAAGTCCACAGGATCTGATTAGAAACCCCAGTTATGCTACTGGCTTGATTTGAGCAAGTACCAAAATATCTCTAGGTTTCAATTTCTTCTCAGAGATAAAATAATAATTCCTACCTTTGAAGTTTACTTTGAGCGTTAATTAGAATATAGATCAAAAGCTTAGCACGATATATGGGACATATTAGAGTGTCAGTTAATATTAGACAATGATGATAATAAGATTTTTCCACAATTAGGCTGACTCAATGTAAGAAGGAACATAAACTGATATTACAAATTTATGTCAAACTGCTAATGATTCATTTCCATCGGCATTTGCACTTAAAAAACTGACAATGTTTAATCCAGTGCAGTCACTGATATGTTAAGTATTTTTAAGAACATTTAGGAGGAATGTTTTAATGTTCTGGACAAAACTTAAGTAGTATTACATAGGTTCCAACTACTTCTAATATAGATAAATTATAGGCATCTAATACATTGAGTGGCAAAACTGGATCTGATGTGAGTTCTCTCTTTCTCAGAAACAAGTGTAAAAGACTCCATTGAAAGATATTTTTAAATTAAATGTGTGCATACACTAAATTTATGTAAGTGGAAACTAGTTAATCAACTCTCTTCATATATCCACATCCTTGAAAACATAAAACTGTAAGGCAAAATTGTGTAGTGTGTTCTCCACCAAAATATTAAAAGATTCCTTCATTCAGCATTTAGTCAGACTGATATAAATTTCAATAACGGGACTAAAATGTAGCAGGGTAACATTTTCGAGAGGCTGGTGGGATGTTGGGTCATTGAAAAATTGGGATTGATGTAGAAAAGAAACTACAGAGAGTGATTACGAATCTATTTGTAAATAATACATAGTGAGTGTATATGTATATTACTAAACAGGAAAGAATGATAATGTTTACACCCCCCTCCTTTTAAAATTTTTCTTCATCATTGTTGATGTTTATTTTTGATATGTATCACATATCATGCAGTTTATAAATTAATAGTAATAGTAAAAGCAGTAATGCACTTATGGTCTTTCTTACCTGGGGTAAGAAATAGATCATTGCAGTTTCTCAGACTCTCTCATGTGCCCTAATCCAATCACACCCCCACCTCTCTCTATGTTTTCTTGGTAGTGTTTCTACCCTTAAATAACACAATGTTTAATTTTTAAAAATAAAAATAAGCCCTGCTGGAAAAGGGACTAACAGTATCACTACTGTTAAAAGAACAGTTTGGGAGAAGATAAACTGAACAGAACCCCTGGATTCTAGTCCGACGTCAGCTTCTTTGAGAGTTTAAGAAAACTCTAAAACTCTCAGTCAATGGGGAATCAGTGGATAAGGGCATGAAACAATTCTAAGAACATAAGGCTGAGCGACATTAGGTCATCTGACAGGACTAGAATACGGGCCAGGTACTGGAAGTCCAAAAATGATATGGAGTCTCCTGCTGCTAAACCTCCATGGCCTACCTCTTGCTCTTAAGTATGGATCAAAGAAGATTTCGAGGGAGAAATGAGAGTTATCAACTAATCCAGGCAACAGGACATGAAGAGAAGGAGAACTTCATTAACACAAGGTCAGTTTAAGCCAAGTGCAGATACGGATGTCGGCAAAGTTCAGCGGGGCATTTTGTCCTGGGGTTTCAGAGATGAGGTCTACAATGGCAGGGGAGGTTGTGGTGCTAACAGCCCTCGCCAGGTTTGTTTCCTAAGTCACGGTGTTCTGATCTGGACCCAGCATGCTATCTGTCATCCGTCAGTGTGGGGCTCTCTGTTCTCCCTCCTCTCGTGAGATCCATTGGAACATCTTTTTCGTTGACTGTCCTCTTTCTGTGGCCCACGTCTTCCTCTTGGTTTGTGTTCTAGTTCTGGTGGAGCGCATCCTCAGCGGCTTTTTAAGAAAAGGTACGTGGGAGATAATTTTTTCAAGACCATTCCTATTTAAAAGTATCGTTTGACTATTGCCTATTGGTTGGGTATATAATTTTCTTCATAATTTGAAGCTCCATTATCTTCTTGATTCTGATGCTGCAATTAGAGTCATTCTAATTCTTAATACTTTATACGCGATCTGTTTTTTTCTTCCCTCTCCATAACTTGAAGATTCTCCTTTTACCCCCCAGTACTCAGAAAACTCACCATACAGAGGTCTACTTCCATCCACTGAACAGGCATTTAGTCTGACAAATCATGTTTGCCAGTTCTGTCAAAGTTTCTCACACTTTCTCCGCTAAAGTCTTCCTCTCGAATTTCCGTTTCTGTCTTTTCTAGAACTACTTGTACTGTGACACTTGTTGTCTTTCTTCTGCCTCGTTGATGGTTTGGTTTTCTTTCGGGGAGATTGCCTCAATTTTATCCTCCTCCTCTCCGATCGGAATTTTTCATTCTACTATGATGATTTTAAATCGCAGAAGCTTTTTTCTTGTTCTCTTATTGATTCTTTCTTTATATCGCCCAGTCCCTGTACCATGGATAAATTATCATCCCTTATCTCACTGATAGTGTTAATAATCATGTTCTTCCTTTTGAAGATAATGCTATTTTTCTCTAAAATGCATTGTGTTTTTTTTGTTGTTGTTTACTTGTTTGTTTGGAATTGTTTATAATTTACATGCTGCAGACTTTCTTAAGATACCGGATCATACTTTATTGTCTTATGTTTGAAAGTGCGCGAAAAGCTAAGTGGAAATGATGGATCCACGTATATGTGTGTGGGAGGTGTTTTTAGTGTGACCCTTTTACACAATATTCTGAATAGGCTGTTTTTTTGTGGTAAAAACCAATGTCAATATATTTAGGTCTTTCAACTTGATCTGGTTACGTTGTTTTATGTACCTGCCGAGTTATTCTGGATCCAGGATTCTGACAGCGTACTGGGCGGGCGCGGGGCTGCAGCTCCAGCATTCAGTGTTTGGTTTGCCTGTGATCCCTTAACTGCCTGTTCTCCCTCCAGTCCCACCTATGTGTGCCTAACAGTCCCTAACGCAGAGAGTGCCCGCCCCATGAGCCTGGGGCTAATGTGGCTTGAGACCTGTTCTCTCTCTCGGAAAGGTCAAGACCCAGCTAGCCATTTCCTGGCCACCCTTCCGCGGCTCCGGCTGCTTCCGTGGGCCCTGCGACACTGGGTTGTGGTCTTGAATGCGGACTGCTTTACTCTCATGAGTGTGACCCTGCTGGAACCAGCTGCCCAGCCAGCACCTTGGCCCATCCCCATGACGCCTCCTTTTCGTCTCGGGGGACTGACCCTCCAGGTTCATGTCTGAAACCAACAGCACCTCAAGAGAGTACGCTAAACTCAGCCCCTCCCTCAGGTAGCCATACTGCACTGCCAAGATTCCTCCGACGTGGCAGCCTGCAGATTCCGGTTGGTGTGGAAGCCACCGCTAAGGCCATTCCCCAGAGTCTTCAGTGGGAAGCACGCTACTTAACACCCCGCCGTCCTCCAGGAATCAGGCCCAGGGAATGGGGAGATGGCATCACAGATGCACTTGACCGGCACTAACAGAGCCGGCACTGTGCACCAGGCATGGTCTTAAGTGCTTTACCTTTCATTGCTTTAGCATTTAATCTTGACAACCACCTTAAAAGAAAACAACTTTATCAAGGCGCCTTATGGAATAATCATCGTTATCTCCGGATAATAATGAGGCCGATGACAAGTAATGGGGCTAGGATTAGACCCTCATCAAAAAACACTCTGATGTGCTGCGTCCAAGTGTATCTTCTCCGTGTCTCAATTCTTCTCACAATATCTACCCTCCTCTTTTTTCTGAGACCCATCTACCCACCTTTCATAAGTGACCCAGTCAGCCCAGGCCCAGTGTTTGTTATCTTGAACAAGATCCAGTGAACTCAGATGTCTTCTCTCTCTTGACAAAGTGAGGTTCTCAAGACTAGCATCTTGCCGAAGTGGTCCAGGAAGTCAGCTTTCTTGCTACTCCCAAGTTACCCCAAAGCTGACCAATGGCTCGTTGTTTTAGTGAAATTCGCCCTCATCCTTCCTTAGAGAAAGCCTTAGGAAAGAAGAGTTTTAAAAGAAATAAAGCACAACAGTTACATATCTGCAAATCACTCTTCTTGTTATAGTAGAGAGATTAAAAAATGACTCTGAGTGGAATAGCCTCATAAGCACCATAAGAAAATATCTGAGATGGAGAGAGTGATTGCATTTTAAATAGAGGTCAGGGAGAAAGCGGGTTGATGGAATTCCACGTATTTGGTAAGAGGTGACCTTTGAGGAGCAGCACGTAGCTGAATAAGGAGAAGGAAGGCTTCATTTGGGGAGAGATAGTAAGGGACAGACAGGCAGGCACGCTGCCATGTTCAAGGTGTTTAACAAAGAAAAGGAAGATAAACTCACATTTAAAAAAAAATCAGTCTCTAGACATTGGCTTCATAAATTCACTGTGTACCTCTGACAAATAATTTTTTTAAAAAACTCTGAGAAACACA
The DNA here is from genome assembly GCF_000325575.1 of Pteropus alecto. Taxonomy (NCBI): domain Eukaryota; kingdom Metazoa; phylum Chordata; class Mammalia; order Chiroptera; family Pteropodidae; genus Pteropus; species Pteropus alecto. Next base: position 4,813,188 of record NW_006439191.1, on the reverse strand, counting down.
GTTACTTAGAAAAAATAAACAAAATCTGGTTGTAGATGCTCGGCAGCTGCGAACCTAATTGTTTCACTTTAGAAGTTCTCTGTTTCCCTCAAGTTTTCTTTACACCCTTTTCCCTTTCAACGTGTGTGGGCATGAAAGGGGACACACACGTTGAAAGCTGGCCACTTCAAGGCTGGAAGGCAGGAGAGGTCAGGAATTCCTCGTGGCTTTCCACTGTAATGTTAGTTTGCTCGGAATTTTCAATGCTGTTTAACGAAGTTACAATTTAGAAGGCTAACAAGAACATTTGTAATTTATACCTGACATCACCATTCTAAACTTGACTATTACCAAATTAATTTTATGGTCATCACCATGGTATTGCACAATGCTTACGGTGCAGACATTTGGGAACTTTTAAATATAAAAATATTTGATATCCCTAAACTGTCACAGTGGTAAGTAGCTATTAGATTTAAAAGGTCTAGGAAACATGCCAACAACTATAAAGTGAATATATGCCCTTGACATAGCACTACAGTATGTACAGCACAATTGCTTTTCCTAATATCATTTGCCCTTGGATCTCAGATGTGCTTTACATATTTGATGTACCTGAAAACTCAGTATTGTCTAAACAACAGCTGGCCTGGACATGAGGTGATTCTAGTAGCATTTCATGACAATTATGAAGGTTGTTGTCTAAAGTTAGCAAACCCCCAAAGACTTGTGCACAGTCAGAATTCACTATGCTCTTATTAAAGAAGAAAAAAACAAAGGAAACAAAAGAAAACACCAAAAAACAACGAAAAGAAAATCCATTTTGCTGAGTACTTAGTGGACAAGTCTATGTAATGATATCAAGACAATAATGAAACCACTGTTTTTCTTTTCTTGACCAAAAAAGCAGAAGGTGTTTTCTTAGCTCTGTTTAGTTGCCCAACGCATAGGAATATGAATAAGGAAGCAACTGTGGATGAAATCCATTCAGTGTGTGCTGTGTCCTCATGAACCATATGCATTTTCTGGTGGAGAACCCAAGACCAATGAAAAGAACAGGAAACAGGTGAAAAGTGTGACCACCACTGTTGCTATGAAGCGGAGAGCATGATACTTCTACGGAAGCCCTGTTCTGGCCCACCCTTCCTCTTCCTGGGTCAGGAAACCTTCATGCTCAGGCCACACAGCAAGGTGGTGGCAGATCAAGGACTGTTGTCGTTGACACTCAAAGCTTTGCTCTTTTATGTGCTATACTCACGCTGCCCAATATAGGAGCCTCTAGCTCCATGTGGTTAAGTTCATGTCAATCCAAATTAAGTAAAATTATAAGTTCATTTCCTCAGTTGCACTAGTTACATCTCAAGAACTCGATTGCCACCTATGATTGGTGGTCACCGTATTGGACAGCACAGATAGAAACCACTTTTATGACGTCAGAAACTTCCATTGGGCAGTGGCACTCTAAACACGAAAATGAGGCACACATTTCTAATTAATGCAGCAGCCCTATTTACAGAAGCCCATGATGATGTTTTAGTATTACATGAAGGCTTTCTTTAAGGGCCCATATTAATGTAGTAAAGTAAGAAAAATAAACACTAAGGAAAAAAATGAAAGGGAAAGATAGGTAAAAATCACATTGCCTGAATAAAAATTTGACTTATACTGATGTGATTCTTTGGGGGATTGAGCTCTCAGGTGTTTGAAGTCACAAAGGAGAAAGCAAATTTATTTTTACTTCCTCTGTGTAATTTTCATTCATTAAAAAAAAAAAAAAATCCTTTTCAGAAGGCCTCTAAGCTTGGGAACAAATGTTGAGTTATGTTGGACAGTTTTGAACTAGTTAAAATTAAAATTTGTTTTAAAAAATCCAAAAGACAAATCTAATGTTAGTGCATTTAGATTCTGTGTTTGCCTGAGGTAAAAGCAAAGAATCAGAGGTAAAATCATTTATACCAGATAGGAGTAGGAAAGAAAGCCTTTCTTTGTTGATTTTTTATTACCTGTTTAGCTTTAGGGACCTGGGAGTAATAAAAACAGTAAATAGTACCTTAGTGGCCTGAATAAGTTAGTGATCTTTTCAAAGGTACAGACTCTCTATGACTGATTAGTTTAAGCCTAGCAAAGACCTAGCTCACCAAATGTAATTTGTAGTAATTATTCTAGTTTGCCCCTATAGACTCTTCTGGATGATTTGTAATAAAGCCCAACTAAACACTGCTTAAACACATACTACCTGGAATAACAGTCTTTTATACTGTAATGCACTAAAACGTAAACATGTTGCTTTCCTTTAAATATCATATGATGGAGTTTTTAAGTAACGCATCTAGTGTCTGGGACGGCATTGTATGTAATTTTTAGCCGGTGAAGAAATGAAAATTTTAAAAAGTTTATTTTACATTAATAAGCTTGACTTAAAGGAGAAGCACAGGTCAGATGAGCACAAGTTGGGTTCAGAGAATGTGGAAAAATGACAGGAAATGGCAGCACATCCGAAACACGTTGGCCCCTCTTCCCCAGATAACCCCGTAAAAGCAGTCAGTGTCACCTCGTGTCCTATGGGAGACATGGATTTTTTTTGGGGGGGGAGCTGCTTAATATAGGATAGTAAAACTCAAAAGGAAGCTATTTGGCTAAAATGTCACTTGGACATTTTATAGTACCAAGAATCAGTCACTAACGTTATTAAAGCAAGAGATCACAGGTCTGTGGGTGGCACCTTTGGTCCTTGGCCCCATTATTATCACCTCCAACACTAGGACACCGAGAAACAACAGCTTTGCCACGTGTGTCTGCCTGTGTGACCAGTGTCCATATTTTAGTCACGCATGTCTGCCTGTGTGACCAGCGTCCATGCTTTCCACAAGCATTGTGTGTGCTGTATCATCAATTTCTATGTCTTAGGCAGGCATCTGCAGCCAGCTGCCACTTAGAACACGAGCTGACATAGGAGGCAGCCCCATGGCAATTCAGAGAGCCAACACCAGATATTATTACAGTAGCTAAGTGGGGCTGGATCTCACTATACACTTTAAGGACTCCTAGAAGTATTTGCAATGAATGCAAAAATTTTTCTCATGGAAAATTTCAAACAAATGCGAACAGAGAAAAGTATAATGAAAGCATATATACTCATTACCCACTTTCAACAGTTATCAATCCACGGCCGAACTTGTTTCACTCATTCATTCATCTACTCTCTCTCACCTACTGGATTGTTTTGGGATGAATTAGGGCAACTCAAGGAAACAGGGTTTTCTCCAGTGAATTGGCACATATAGTGTTCTTTGCTCTCATGGCCATTTTATACCTTTGGGACATCAGGAGTCACACAGGAAAATGATTATGTTAAGTGGTTTCCTAGAGGTGAGGACAGGGGACTGTGGGCACAGATGGCGCCATGGCCAGCAGGAGGCTGAGGGTGACCCTCAGGGTGTGCTGTCTAGACCGAATCGTATCAACAGAACAGTTAGTCAGTAGGAGAAGGGAAGAGAGAAGAAACATTAATTCATTCCAGATAGAGGAAACATTAATTAATTATCTAAGAACCGAGTCAGGCATATTTATGGACGTTGTGTTTTGTGCCCTGTCTGACGTACTGGGATTACAAGGACAGGCGGCCCCGATTCCTTAAGAATCAGCGTGAATGCACGTAGGGCATAGGCGAATGTGGATTTAAAAGATGGCGCGTTCAAGATACTGCTGGTGTTGAGAAATGTTGGAGAGTGAGGTATCTGTGGTGGTGTCAGTGGTGGCATTGGCCATATTAGCGCAGTAGGACAGTGGTCCTGTGGCAGTAGCAGCTGGAGGAAGTGGGGACATGCGTGATGACAGTGGTGCTGTGTACAAGAGGAAATATCTAGAGTTTGGTGTTCTCAGACCATGAACAATTTTGAAACTATGTTAAAATAGAAGCATGATCTTTGAACGATTTTAGCGGGCATGTTTTATTATGATTACTGATGTTTATATGAATATTTACTACGATCTTTTCTTTAGAGGAAATAAGCTTATTTTTATGAACTTGCAAGATTAGGTTGGAGAAAAGTTTTCGGAAGTCTCAATTATATCAGTAGCTCCTGAATGTTTTAATGCGTTCTCCAAAGAATAATTAAAAAAATAAATAATTGTAAATTCTTTATTTTTGTGGGGATTCACTGTAAGAATACGTAAACCACTTTAGATTTTTCAAGCAGAAAGGGATTTAATAAAAGGAAGTGGTACTTATCCAAATTTATTGGAAGGTTTGGAGAGAAAGAAGTCAGCGAGGATGGGGGCAGATGCAAACACGTTTTTGTGTCATACCGGGAGCTCAGGAAATCATTTATCAGTGGTACCCAACATCACAGCCACCATGTAGTCCAGAATCTAAAAATGAGTCGCAAAGTGCAGCTCTCTAAAGTCTACTCAAAAGTTTCCCCCTGCCTATGCTTCAACTGCTGCAAGAGAAAAACTGTCCTCCGTCTCGATTCTAGTTTCCAAAACTAAATCCAACCGATCTCCCTGGAACAATCTTAATTATTCTCAGAAATCTGGCACTCCGGGAATTTGGAAATTTCCCAAGGTTCCAGTCCTTGCAACACAAAGAGAGAATAGATGTAGGTAGGAATGAATTCTGATCCCAGTGGACAATATCCAGCACGCTATTGAAAACCAAATCTAATTATCCCGGTGAATCTAATGGTATCATCCCATCTAAATGCTAACATGTGCAGTACTGCCAGCTCTATTTGTGGACCCCTAGGATCATTTTCTTGGCTCAGCCAGTTTCCCAAGGAGTCTTGGTTCCTTTTAGAATAGAATGATATTTAGAAACCAAGTTCTGGGTCCTCCATATGCTCACTGCTTAGGTAGCATTGCATCTCTGTCTTTTTAGCAAGGAGAGATAAGAAATTATTATTTTTGTTATTATTAATCCTAATCCTATAGTGATATCTCAAACTCAGATTCAGAGCTATCTCATTTCATATTTCTGTCTCTCTTCTTTTATATAAGAAAGCTACTTTTAAAACCACACGCACACTTATATATTTATTTGCTTTATCTTACTATACCCATACAGTAATTCAGAATTATTTTACAAATACCGCCACTACCAAACCCACTAAGTTCAAGATTTTTTTTTGTAGTTCTTTGTCCTTAGAATGTTTCAGAGTATTTGCTTATAAATGTGTCTCTTGATTTAAACTTTGATCTAAACTTTTTTTTCTTTTCTTATATTTTTATTTTGACGTACAATTAGCTTTATATTTTTCTTTATTCAGTTTTTTTCTTCCTTTTATATTTAATTTTATTCTTAAAATGTAAAACCTTTACATGGTTCAAACATTTTTAAAGGCATGAGAACATCGAGAAGTTTCACTTTCGTCTCTATATCAAATATCAAATCCACCCTATTCCTGCTCACCCCCACATCTTATTTTTTTTATTTTTTATTTTTTTTAGTTTCTAATTTGTTCTTACTGTGCTTGTAGAGGAACTATTGTCCCCGATTGTTCTCCAGGTCCAGAAAAGACAGACTTACTCTCTAGCAAAATATTCACATTGTTGCTCTTACTTATAGGGTGAGGAACATGAATTGCTAAGTGGATGCTTGTAGAACTGCCCCTGCTTCTGTCACAATAAATGTCACATCTCGGGGGGAAGGGGGCGGGTTGGACGTGATTTTGCAGGACTGGTGTTTTTAATCGCACGTCTACTCATCTTGCTTTTTTGGCCTGTGCATAAACCACGAGTCATGGAAAATTCTGACTGTGTCTTAAAATGACTGAATCAGTTGGTAATGTAATATTTGTGATGGCAGATGTGATATCTTTAATGGAGCCGATCATCATAGGTCCTGACACCTGGTGGTGAAATCCCCAAATACTCTGTCTTTACATCATAGCTATTATAGAAGAAAAGCAGGCCGTTTTGCCTTCATGTGGCGGAGACTAATCTTCCTTGATTGTCTTGTGTCAAGATTGTGTGTGGAGGCTGAGGCACGATCTCAGTAAAAACTCAGAGCCCTGCTTGCAAGGTTTGCCTGTGGCTCTATGTCCTTTGAATTACTCACCACAAAAAAAGAGGTACAACAGTCGATGGTATCTTTGGATTTTAGAGGCAATACACAACTCACCTGTCATGTGACTATTTGCTGGGCATTCAAAGGCTGCTAATTTTATGTGTCTCAGAGCAAGACCTGGGTCTGCACGAGATGCAGGCTGCAGTACAAGCCACTCTGACGCTTGGGCGTTATGACCCAGAAGTGTCAAGTGTCTGTGGTAGATGCTGGATGGCAAGCTTCCATATTAGCCTAAGAGCCAGACTCCGGTGGATTCTCAGGAAGGCCACCTCCTGTTCTAACAACAAATTTTGTTCCTGGAAAATCAACTCTTGGTTTGCTGTTGGAACAGAAAGTGACTGTGCACCCCCAACTGCCCATTATGAACTGAATATGATCTAGTCTGCTCAACCATAAAATTGAATGTGCACAGCAGCATTGGCCTGTGAAACGGAAACGGTATGTAAAAAAAAAAAAAAAGCTCTGGGACTAAGCAGGACCAGAGGAGGGAGTACACAGCACTGCTTCCTCCGTGCTGTGGCTTCTTCCTTAACTCATGGTTCTGACCACGTGGGGGTTACCTGTGGCTAATTAACGGAAGAAGAAAAAACCCGGGCTTGATTTATGGATGTATCTGCAGGACATAATGACATGAGCTAAAAGTGGATGGCCATTCCATAACAACCCGTCAGCAGAAGCCCTAAACAATAGTGGTGAAGTGAAATCCCCCCACTAACCAGAACTCTCTGTGGTGTGTCCAGTATCATCCAGTATCATCCAGAATAGTTCCATTGCCTCAAACACCTGCTGTGCTTAGCCTGTTTGGCCATCTTCTTCGCCCAGTTTCCTGGCATCCACTGATAATATTTTTTTATCATCACTATAGATTTTTTTTCCAAAGTATCATATAATTGGAATTATAAAGTATGTAACTGGCTTCTTTTACTTAGTAATATGTATTTAAGATTCATCTTTTTTTTTCCTTCTTTATAGCTTAGTGACTTATGATTTTTAATTGTGGCAAAATAAGCATAACAGAAAATTTACCACTTTTAAAGTGTATAGTTCAGTGACATTCAGTATGTTCGCACTGTTTGCAACCGTCACCTTCGTCCATCTCCAGAATGCTTTTCATCTTGCGAAACCGAAACTGTCATTCATTAAACTGAATAATGAAAACGGAAGCACTCATTAAACAAAAATTCCTTTTCATTTCCATAAAATCAGTAGTACTGCTTCTGACTGCTTTTATTCTGATGTTAGTTATTTTAGTCTCTTTTCTCTCTCTCTCTCCTTTTTTTTTTTTGTCATTCAAGGTAAGGGTTTGCTAATTTTGTTGATGTTTTCAAAGAGCTAACTCTTCTCTTTCTTGCTTTTCTCTATTGTTTTTCCGGTCTCTATTTTGTTTATATCTGCTTAGATCTTTTTTTTAATTTTCTTTTCCTAGCTTTGTTTTCTTTCATGGGGACGTTTTCTCTTTCTCTCATTGATCATCTTTCTATTCCAATTCTTTAATCAAGGATTAGTGCATAGGACTTTTAAGAATATAGTGATTTTAGGCACATTTTAATCATGTTTTGGCATTCTGAATGTATAATCAGCTCTTAGAACACAGATTTCCATTTATTGAAGTTCTTGTTTGAGGTTCTGCTGCTTCTTTGCTTCACTGAAGATAAAATTTTATTCAGTTTTTCAATTTTTATGTTAATTTAAATATGGTTGAGAAAGGAGAGCAAAGTGAAAATATCTTAGATGGCACCGTTGGCCGAAAGCCCTGATTCAAGTGTTCAAATTTTTTTCACTTCAATTCTCATATCAGATCAAGACCCATTAAAAATTGATTCCTTTTAAAAAAATTGTTTTAAAATTTCTCGTATCATATTCTCTTCTGACAAATAGGTAAGAAGTGCATTGTTTTATAAATTAATTAAATCAGTTACAACTTCACTGCTAAAAGTGATATCATTAAAATATAACATTAGAATTTTAGAGTCTGTATTTCCATGTTTTCTATGCTTCATACAAATTTCTTTTTGATATGTTGGTAAAAATTCTTTAGTATATGGAGTAGGTATGATGAAATACTCACAAATACTCTCTCACCAGGAAGCTGAAAGCCACTGATTCCTCAGCTGGGATTGCGAGCCAGGGTCTTTCCAGGCAGCGGCCCCTTAGAGCCTACAGCTTAGGCTCCCTCTGACCACTGCTAAGATCAGAGTACTGCCTGTGGGCCTCACTTAGGCTTCACCTAGGTCACTCCGAAGGTGTTGGAAACTCACACAGTCAAATCTCAAACTCTCAAGTTCGGCCATGAACTGAGTATAACCATTCAGGAGGAGCGGCTGGATCATGCTTAACATTTAACCCTTATGTATTTCTTTCATTTGGGGGATTTCTCGCTTGTTCACTTGGTTATCCATGGCATACTCTAACCCTGTTCTAGAATACTCACATGTTGTTTTATTGAGGCTAAGGGATAATTAAAAAAATTAAAAAAAAAATGACACAGAGTAATAGAGAGGTAAATAGTCTGGTTTAAGATTAATTTAGCCATTTTCACCTCTCTCCCTGATTCTGTGTATTTAGCCATCATCCCTCAGAAGCATAGTCAGGTCGTCCTCAAAGACCAGATCTAAAAGGGAGAGATCCCACCCAATGTAGAATTGCTTTTTCCTTGAATGAAGAGCCAGTTCTACATTCCTCTCTAAAATCCCCCATTTTAGGGCACGCCCCCTTTATGAGTAACAAAGGACTGCTACCTGGCCCATCGACTCAAAAATCAACCATATTGGAGTAGATTGCAATAAATGCCATATGCGTATAAAAGATATGTGATAAAGTAGAAGAGGATATTGTTTCAACACTCTTAGACCCGTGGGGGGAAATAACACTATCGATAGGAAACAATGACGTTTATTGAGTCCTTCCTCTGTGTAAGATGCAGTGTCTCCTTTGAGTCACAGAACAGTGACATATGAGCTGGCTATTAGTATCACTTCCATTTGGCAGGCAAGGACACTAAAGCTTAATGAGGACATATAACTCGCCTAAGGTCACACAGCTTGTTAATGGTGAAGTCAAAATTGTAGCACTTTGCCGGGCTAAGACATCCAACTTCCTGCAGCCCATCCTCAGTTTCCTCCCTAAGGCGGGGTGCATGTCTCACTTCCTGTAATTTTTCAGGGTTTATGCTGGGACTGAACAGGATGTGGATGCACAGCCATGGAGGAGTATCATGGATGACCAGGAAAACACCCCTTATCAATAAGCAAGGGAGCCGAATGCTGCATTATGTGGGGGATGCTAGTCAGTTCAGTGCTTGGCTTAGTAAGAGAGTGTCACCAGCCTTTTGACTGGTGTGGAACCCTGAAAGGAGTTAGAAATGCCCTCTTTAGGGGCTAGGTGACAGAAAATTTGAATTGATTAGAATGACTTTTAATAAATAAGTGTACCACTCCACATAACCGAATTTTTTGTCTTTTGGTAACCTCACTGACATTCTTTAAAACAAAACTTAACTATATAAATAATAAGTATCAAGATGACAAATATTTGGGTGTACATAATGCAAAATCTAGGTCAATAATGGGAGTTCACGTTGAGCTGTGCTTTTTCATTTTATTAGTATTTCATGATGAATTCTTTATCTCTGCCTCTTTTGATGTCTTAACAGGTTATTCTAAGGGCAAGAAAAGAGCTAAGCAGGATTGATTAGATGATGAAATTAGGATGCTTACAAAAAAGAGAATGTATAGGCTATGTTCACCTAACACAGATTAGGTTAGGTTAGATTAGATTAGATTAGTAAACCCAGGAAGCACTCAAAAATTGTTGTTCTTTTTTTTTTTTTTGTATTGCTATCTTTCGTCACTAGAAAAGTTGAAGTGTTGTAAAGAAGACATGCCAGTTTTAACAAAGCATTTCTGAAAAATATGTTTGAAATCATGACCAGTCTTTGTAGGTTTAGGTTCAGATAGAGTGAGCTGTGATGAAAATAAATTGATAGGCCATAAAAAGGACTAGCAGGATAATTTATATTCAGCAGAAGCTCAAATACTAATTCAGAGAGAAGATTTCGAGATGAAATGTATCCCGGAGTTAAAAAAAAAAAAAATCTAATTATCCTGACTACTGCATTTCTTAGCAAACCAAATTTTACTTTTGGATATGTTCTATGAAGGCGGTGTCCATAGTAGGGGCTTATGGAGTTCTGTAGATTTTGCATATTCTTGAAAGTAAAAATTATAAGGTTTTCAGAAAGTTAGATTCAGAGTGATAATTTTTAATAAACATATTTATCTCTAAAATCAGATTCATAAGTCATCTTTTATTCAGTGATTACATTTATTTCAAGGCTTATCAAATATTTAAATCATACAGTCTGAATATCAACAAATAAAAATAAAGTTCATTTATTTCTTTTTCTTATATTCAGGTATTCCTGTATACTAGTGATATGCATTTTTAGTTCACATCTTCATGGCATTCCATGATCCTATTTGCACATTTTGCTATTCAATTTACAATATATTTTAGATGCTCTTGCCTGATAAAAGCACATGAACAAATTACAGCCAAGAGAAAAAAATAACACAAATCACCATTACAGGTTTTAACCATCATACTCTTAAACTTTCTTGTCAAAGAATTCTTGTTTGCCTTTTGTACAAATATTTCATTGCTCAGGATAATCCGATTTATATTGTTAGGAAGAAGGAAAATATAGAGCATTCTGATTATGACCTTCTTTATTCAATATTCTGCTAGCATCACTCATGGTTGCTGAATTGTACAAGCTATTGAAATAGATATAGAAGCCAACAAGGACCCTGATTACAAATAACACGCTATGCTTTATTTATCTTCCAAATAGCTACACAAATGTTCTTTTTCTCCCTACTTCTGTAAAAAAGAAAAGCATAATGGGTAGATCAATGGAATTATCAACAAAGAAAAGAATACCATCATTCAGTTTTTAAAGTTATACTCCATTCTTATTATTTTAATCTTCTTAGCCACAAAGAAACTTAATACTCTTTCTGCTTCCTATGGCATTACATTTCTTGAGATTAAAAGGTGAATACTAAAAGATTTACACCTGTAGGATGAACAGTTTTGTATTTAAATATATTTGTAAGGTATTTTTTTATTAATTTTATTACATTTCAAGAAAAATTTAAAAGCCTAATAGTGACAACCAAGCAATGATTGTATAGAGAAAAATATATGTGTTAAAATCCAAATTCAAGAAAATACTTCAAATGCAAAGAGGAAGCTATTGTTTGAGGAACATATAAGGCAAAATATTTAGTCTCTTCCTTTCCACCCTCCACTCCCTTCTGCTTGTAAAACATGGCAACATCTTCCCTTGATTCTGTTACATTTACTAAATACTCTGTCCACTACCAACAATTTACTGCACGCACGCACACACACACACACACACACACACACACACACACACAATACATACACATACACATATATATCACATCTCTGATTTTTCACCTACCACTAATATTACTCGTTATAGGTAATCTGACTTGTGTACTCACCATCCAAACTACTCATTCCAGCCTCACTATTGATTCTCTAATCAAAGCAAGGATTCTTCTCAGCCTTCATTTAAATTGATCTAATTAGCACCTACTCATCCTTAAGTGTGTTTTCTTCCTTGGTCTCAGTGACATGGCACTTTGTGATTTTAATTGTATCATTTCCTAATCTTTAAGACCATGCATAAACTTCCCAACTGTAAACCACTCTACCTCCTCTCCATAACAGTTTAAGGCAAAACCACTCTGATCATCAGACCTGGACTTGCCTCCCTATTACAATAGTCTGAATAAAATTAGTTTCCTTATTCGTTATCTTTTCTGTCTTTGACAGTGTCTTAGAATAACCTCTCCCAATTCACTTCCTTCTACCTTATGTGGCCAAACTGATTTGCATACTCCACGCCCTCCAACTACCTGACTCCTAACAGTTGTTCTGTGTAGTTCTTCTGAAACCGTTCTTTTTAAATTACAGCATTGCCCAAGTCATAACATTCTTTCAAGATTCTCAGCATCCACCACTGGTACCTCTCTGAAACTCCAGCTATCTACTTTCAGTTGCCTACTGAATAACCCCAGTTCTCCAAATGCAACATGCACCGAACCAAACTCATCACTTCCCCGCTTCTCACTTCATCTTGATCTTCCTCTGGTATTTTCATTTTTGATAACTGTCATCACCATCTATTCAAGTTTCCAAAGCAGGAAACTGAATGTATCTTTGACTCTTCCTTTACATCTACTATCCAATTAATCACTAAGTCTCCTTTTTATTTCCCCTCTTTGCTGATTTCATTGAGACTTTCATCATCTCTCACTTTAAAGGCTGCATAAATTCGTACCCAATTCCCCTGCCTTAGATCATAATCTCTACAAATCATTCTCAACGGTGTTACTAAAATTGTCTTCAAGAATGCAAATCTGATCACGTCTCCCAGTTATAAAAAGATAATATCAGATTTCTTGGCACTGGAGATTTCTTGGGATTTAGACCCAGCCAATCTCTCCAAACTCAGATCCTCCAAACTCAGTCTGTATTCCAGACAGAAATGTCACATCGCCAAACTACCTGCCATGCCTCCCAGATGGTCCTTGTCACTCATGTTCCTGTGCTAACACTGGCTCTGATACTCATCCCCTGCTATTGGTCTGATTTCTTTAAAACACCATCCAGACATTTCTTTTCAGAAAGATGTTACTTGGATATCATTCTTTCCCTTGCCTTACAAAAGAGGCCCAAGAAAGCCATCTTGCCCCTTCATCAATGAAGTTACAGTGAGATGACGACCATCTACGAGGAAGTGGCCTTCACCCAACACCAGATCTGCTGGTGCCTTGATCTTGAACTGCTTAGCCTCCAGAGCTGTGAGAAATAATTTTTTGTTGTTGATAAGCTTATCCAGTTCATGATATTTTGTTACAGCAGCCCGAATGAACTAAGACAGCATACCTTTTAACCAAAAACAAACAAACAAATATAAATAAAACACAGACTTATGCTAAGATAAAGACCCTACATATGAATAAAGAGGTGATCTCAGTTTGTTCTTGAGTAAGAGCCATACAGCACAAGTTCTGAGAGTAAGTAATCATCCACTGAACCGGAGTTTTATAGGAAACCTTACCTTTTGCTATTCCCCTATGTTTCTCTAAGCCAAGAATCAGGACCACTATTAAAATTTAATATGCAAACCTCCTTACTCTAGGGGAAGATTGAGATGGATAGTCTATACCAGACAAGTGTAGGAGTGATCCTAAGCTATTTTCCAGAATTTTTTTTTCTTGTTGCCTGGAATCTGGGCACCAGATTTTTAATTAAGACATCTCTAGTTTTTAAATCACCTATATTTTCTGAGACTCTTATTCCATCAGTTTTATTAGTCTCTCTCTTGAGAGAGAAGATAATAACAAGTGCCAACTGTTTTTACCTTCCTCCCAATTTCAAGTACAGTGTTCCATTCTTCATAGGCAACATGCAGAATTCTTAATCTTTTTAGTCAGATACTCTGTTGTCTTCGAAAACAGATTTTTTAGAGGCACTGAAACTTGCTGAGGATCTTCAGTCTGACAAACCTAGTTTGAATTCTGGCTCTTCATATAGGACACTATGAGACTTGCCAGTTTAATAAACCCACTCAACCCTATTTCTCATTTATAAAATAGGAATAAGCATATTGACTCAGTAGCAGACTCTGATGGTTTCTTGCTTAATCTCTCCCTGACTCTTTCTTCTTTTTAAAATACCACTGACATCATTCAAATATCTACCCCCTATCCACAAAGTCATGCATCTCGAGTAAAGCTGACCTGACTTTCAGAAATATGTCTAATTGCAATCCCATTTCCCTTTTCTAATAATTGTTTTAGGAATAGACATATCTACTTACGTCTCACTTTCTAACGTTCTCTGGACCCTATGCAATTTTCTTCAACACTTTGTGGAAATGTTATAATTGTCCCAAAGCCATACATTCATTGGATAGATAAAGCGATAAAAATTGTTTGCTTAATTATCACCACCCGGCCTAATACTTCCTTTTCCTCCCAATTTATTCTTGGATCTTATAAATGCTAAAAACTGAGGCTCCCTTCGAATGTCGGGGATCTTCTCACCACTTGGTTCACGGTGAGGCCATAGAGTAGAGCGAGCACCTCTGATTTCAGGGTCTGCTGGCTCTGCTTGTTTTGCAACATGTTTGTGCTGGACTGAGGGAAAGTATCATGATGTACAGAACTTCAGGCTACAATTACGCATATGATAGATTTTTCTACATCCGCGTGAGAAAAATGCACATGCTAGGGTTTTCATAAATTTGAGGATTAACTACTTTCTCAAGATGTATTTTCATGACACTCAGATCAACTTTCCGAAATAAAAAAAAACCACACAACTAATTACTGATGAAATAAATTTGCGTAAAGTAAAAATTATGGACCCATTCAAAAACAAAAGCTTTGGTAAGGGGACTAATGGTCACATACGAGTGTCTTCATAGACTTTATGAGCTCTAACATGGACATTTTCTGAGTAAACCAATACTTTTATGATCCTCTGTGCAGTGGAGGAGTTTGGAGAACCATCTATATGCATGGAATGTTTCTCCATAGGTAATCCTTGGCAAATTTATTCACGAATATCAGTTAAACTGTTTTATATAAAGCGATCTCAGGGATGGCCCTAGAACTATCAGCATGTTCCAGTCAAATCAATGTGGAATCACCGTTGAAAAATCAAGCATTTTATTAGACTCATTACATAAAAAGAGCTTATTTCAAGGTTAAATAAAACTTCTAATACATGTGAACTGTAGATATCTAAGGGAAGCCAAATGGTCAAGGACAACTATCAGTTACTTTTAGGATGTTCCAAGGAATTAAAAAGACAAGAAGAAAGAAAAGAGGGAAAAACAAAAATAGAATATTTGAGAAAAGGAAAGTGAAAAAGAGAGAGAGAGAGAGAGATTGGACCTACTAATATAGGCTTACTAACTTAGAATTTCATCAATGAAATTATGTGATTAATTCTTCAAGGTCACTTCAAATTAGTGTGTATGTCCTCTGACTTTTCTATTGCTCGAAAATTATCTGGTATCCATCACTACTGAAAGCCCCACACATCTTAAGTATCTGCCATTCAATCGTTTGCCTAATGTTTGCCTAAACAGGCAAGCAGCACCCTTGCATTTCTCAAATTCTCTGCGTCCCCCTCAAGTGACTTAAAAAAATAAAATAAAATTTTATTTTAAACTTAAAAAAAAAGTAAAATTAAAATGAATCCTTCGGAGAAAATATGACATTCTCTTATGTCTCAGCAATGCCATATAACAATAATAGTTTCTAAACACTCTGAAATGATGTATTGATCTTATCATGGACAGTATTTGTTTCCATCACTTTAGATTGATTGTTTATTTATTTATTTATTTATGGCTAAGATTTTTCCCGTGTTGTAGTTTCAGTTGTATAAAAACTGGGTTAATGCTAGAGAAAAACTTCAAAGATCTCGGAGCACGTAATTATTCTGATTTTATAGTAGATCTGCATTTTCACTTTGTTGCATATCCAAAGAGTATAGGTGTGGAAAGCTATTTAGGTAACTTTGTTATGTAACAAAACAAACCAAAAAGAAACAAACAATTAAATACCTTCTTTTGTAGTTTACATTTATGAACTAATTTGTATAGTACATCGTGGCTTACGGTTGGGAAAGACCACATTTTAATTATAACCAGAAGGGAATCTGATTAAGAAAGGATGACCTTGATATACTTAGCAAGGATAATAAATAGTTTCTCATCCCATCAGCCTTAATAGAGAGTGTCCATAACAACACAGCACTTCATCCGACAGCTTATATAATGAGTCTATAAAGTACTCACCCTGTCGAAAAGCTTGTGGCGGTTTTATATTATCTCAAATTTGCTGCATTTCTACACAAATAATTTCTAATTGCTGCATAAATTTACATTTTAAGCTTAACATCAACTTAAACAGCTTCTAAAGACCATTGATATTCAGGATGGGATCTAATGCACATCAAGACAAGAAAATATTTCTTCAGGCTCAGAAAATTATTCATCTATTTATTTCTATATATCATCTCAAACAATTATTGAGTCAAAGCTATTTAACCTCTTTTTTTTTAACTTATTCATTCCTACAATAGGTAAAATTTATGAGGTATCCATCTATAAAAATATAGTAGATTTTGGATAACTAATCCACATATTTATATTAATTCGAGATATTCAGTATTTTAAAACTTTAGCAATCTAAAGGAGACTGTAATACTGTATTTAACTAAATGATAATTCACTTTATAAAGAAATGCACATGGACTTACCTTTGGTCAAATTCAAGTTGTACAGTAAACCAGCTTTAAGGAGAATACTGAATAGCCTTGACTACGCATTTTCTTCATCATAAATTAAGTATCAATACATTCTGAAAATGTAGAGAAGTTTGATTCGTGAATTGAAATATATTTCACCAAATTGCCATTCTTTTCAGTGTCAATATAGTTATGCTGTGTATGTGTATGCATGCTCATATATATATATATATGTGTGTGTATGTATATATATATATATATTTATACACGCACATACACAGTTTAGTCATACTAAATAAGCAAGTCTTTTATTCTCATATTTGCTGTATTTTGATGGAATCTATATAAAGTTATAATGGAATAATTTATGTAAAATTTTTACTTTGTTTAAATTGCTTACACTGCTCTTTATTTTAATTGTATACTTTTTTATCCTAATGTTTAAAGAACCAAATGTATGATATTGTCGCATACAATGTTTTTGTCTATGGATGCAATTAAAGGGTGAAATTAAAAAAAAAATTCTGATGATTAATTCAAACTATTTTCATTACTTTAATTATTCTTCCTTTTATGGAAAATATAACATCTCACCCTTCACAGCAAAGCTTCTTAAAGGCAGTCCTTGCCTCCTGGCTGATCCTAAACCCATTGCACTATACCATCAAATGATCCCAATAAAACTTGTCTCACTAAAGTCATCACTGATTCTACTCCTAAATTCAAGGGTTGCTTTTCAGTTTTAAATTTATGAATAGTTTGTATTTGATTCTATTCCTCCCTTGAAACTCCCTTCTCCATTTGCTTCTATAACATTGCTCTTTTTACTTAAGAGTAAAAGTTTTCTTAAAACTGCTCCTACTTAGGGACTTTTGAGGACATTTATTGATCGATCTATTCTTTATGTGATGGTGTTCCATAAAGATCAGTTCTTAGACTACTTTCCTTCTTACACATCTCAGAAATCTTATCTGCTTCCATGGCTTCAATGGCCATACCTAAGTAGATAACTGGTCATTTCTTTCGTAATAAGGAGAGACTAAGCTTTTCTGTGGTAATAAGGTAGCTCCTTAATGTCTTAACTCCCAAAAGATGTATTTCTCACAGGTCAGCTGGAAGGCAGCTAGCTCCCTCTATGGGAACTCAAAGGAAGTGCTGAATTATTCTTTGTCTCTTGAGACACCTTTGCATATGTGACATATATCAATGCTTATCACATGTTATCGCATGGCCTTGCCTTACGACAATGGGACAGAGAAGTAAAAAGAGCTGGAATATTTGTGAATAGCATTAATACTATCACGGCCTTCATCTTTTATCTCCAGCTCAGATCTTAAGACTTGTGTATTCTCTGTTCTTTGGAAACCGGCACTTACACAACCATTTGCATTTGAAACACATGTCGAAAATGGAACTCTTACATTTTCACTCACATTAGAACATCCTTTTATTAATTCCTATTTTGTTAAAGGCATCGATTGCTTGCCTAATTGCTTAAGCTAGAAACCCAGAAGACCATCCTCAACTTTACCATCAGAGGAATTTATCTCATAGTAACTTCCCAGGACAAAGGCCTTTACTTGAAAACACCTTGTAAATAAAATACAATTAAAAATCATTCCTATGGCAAACAAGAGCTTCCGTTATCTTGCTTCAGTATCTTAGAAAACTTAAGACCTGCCACTATGCAGTTTGCAACTTATACTTTTGCCAAATTAAGGAATGGATTCTCTCCAGCTCCTGAAAATTTCTCATGTTATTTTATGTCTTTGGTGTGAAGGTCTAGGTCTTTCTCAGTACTGTCTTGAACTGACTAATTCTTGCTGGCTTTTCCTGACTAACACATGCTGTCTTCTGTGTTAAAGAGTCTCTGACGTCAGAACACCCATCCAATCTGGTGTCCTCACAACATACTCAATTCACCTCTTCTCTCAAATTTTATTCACTTAGTCATTGTTTAATTCCAAATATCTATTGAGAACCTACTGTCGAAATTATCTTTATTTTAGGAAAATAGGTAGAACTACTTTGGTATAGGGATTGGTGGACACTCAATAAACAGTTAAACAAATAACATAATTATGTGCCTAGGACATGTTTTAAAAAAAAAAGAGTTGTGTGATAGAGAGTATCTGATAGTATTTGGGAGTAATTAGCTGAATGATCAAGAAGCAGCTTCTCTGAGGAAACATTCGTTGAACTAACAATAGCAAAAGCAGCCAGCTTTATAAAAAATATATATCAATGCCAAAGGTTATGAGGCAGGAAAGGTCTTCTTATATTCAAGTTACAAAATGGAAGTCAGTGTAGCTCCCTTAGAGAGCAAGAAAGAGAATGGTTTGAGATACCTTGAAAGTGATAAACAGAGCGAAATCACGTAAGGCTTTGTAGGTCAAAGTGAACTCTGTCTGAAGGGCACTGGAAAGCTGTTTGAAGGCATGGGATTGGAAGAGGGGTTAGTGAAGAAGCAGGGGAGGGCAGAGTGGAACGATCTGATGTATAACTTTGAAACATTTACTATGGCTCTCGTACAGCGAACAGGTTGTGGAATATAAAGGGAAACAGAGAGATCTCTTGGAAGTTGATGGTGGCAATCCTGGCAAAAAGATGTCATGTATTTAGCACATATCACAGGTGCTGTCATCGTAATACAGCACATCATGTTGATCTAAAGTGCTCTGTTCTATCTGTGCCTGTAGGCAGAATGTTTTGGCATTCCAAAGGTGTAGCATAGTGACCAATGGATAGAAATCTCTTAATGAATATTTGTTGAATGAGTTAATATGCTAAAGAGAAAGAAAACACTGAAAAGAAGTGAAAAAAATATTGATAGGTCTTAAGTGTATTTTTATATGAAATTTCTTTTCATATAAAATTATTCATTATTTATAAATTACAGTAATTATTAAGAACTGTTGGTTTACTTTTCAGAGACAGAGAATTTTAGGAAAATCTTAAAATTTGCCTTTGACGTGATCATTGGATAGCTTTAGAAAGTTTATCTTTTTTTCTGGAAGGAATTGTAACTAAGATAGAACTTATAGTAGTCTTATAGGCCCCAAATAGTTTCTTTTTGAACATATAGAAATTAATGGACTGCAACCAGCTTTTTCCTGTCTTGTCTTTTTTTGTTGGCTTGTTTTTCTTTTTCTTTTTTTTTTTTTTTCCTTTTAAAGTAGATTCACTACTAGCCATTTCTCTCAAAACGTTAATTGGTCAATTTATATCAGTTTAGAACTGAGTGGTTTATTAGACTGAGGTAAGATTACAGGAACAGAATCAAAGGAAAATTCCTCTTTTAGGTTAAGTATGAACTTAAAGAGATTCAGCAGAACAATTCAGATTGACAAGGAAAGACTACCAGAATGTTTCGTGATATAAATGCATTTGATTGAGAAAAACCCACACTTATATATAAAATATTTGATTGTGTGTTCTTTGAAGCAGTAGATTGTATTAACTGATTATCACATCTTTGAGTTTCTGTTTTAAACAAGCCCAAAAATATTTGTTGAATTCAATTTGGAGATGATAAGAGTAAATAAGGACGTTTGGCTTTATTCTATCTTAATTTCAAAGAAAATGGCAGTAACTTTAAAAGTAAAAAGAGGCTATAATTTGATGTTGGAGAGGAAAAGTAATTCTATGACAGTAAAGAAATGAGCACAAAGTAACTTAGAGAATTTTTACACTGATGCTAAAAATTAAAAAAGTGAATTAGGAAACAGTTGGCTGAGGAAAATGTAAAAGATTTAGTGAAGTGAAATAGAATAGACAATAAATGAAATAAATAAAAGGAAAAAAGAGTCTTCAAGGTGAGGAATATAGATTATTAACAGTCAAGGGCGATTATGTTATGTGGAAAGAAAATAAATGGTCAAGTGTTGAAAATGTTCAGAATTATTTTTTAAAATATAAATTTTGCTCTAAATTTGATAAACATAATTACTTAAATATTCTATATTCTCAGGAAAAAGGAAGATATGTAGATTTTTTGATATTTGAAATAGTTATGGCCATCTTGGAGATTGCTAAAATTTTTGAAAACTCAAACAATAGAATTTCACATTTAGTAATAGTCAAAAGAATTGTCTGGCTTCATGTCTCTTGAGGTATTATAAAATGAAATTGAACTATTTTACACTTAAGGGAAACTTTTTTTGTCAGATACATATTTTTTATTACCTTATTACTTTTAAATTAAATTTGTGGGAATTATGGCAACTTTAGCCCATATCAAAAATCAGAGTCTTAAACTAGGAAAACTGACCTCATTTTAGCAGTGTGATCTTTTTATCTTTGTGCTTTTCTAGGAAGCAGATCTTATTGCAAAAAAATCAGCAGAACTATTTGAATTAAGCATTTAGCAATTTAGCAAGCAAGAGATGTATTTTTTTTTTTGTTTCAGAAGGCAATTGCAAAGGAGAAAGGGCCTAATTCATTATATAGTGCTTGCATACATAATTGGAATCACATACCTTTTCAGCATAAAAATTATCTCATCCATTGTGGGCTTTATTTTTTAATTAAAGGAAAACCTAACACAATTCAAATAATTATCATAGTTTCTTAATATTTGTTCAAAGAGCAAGTCACTAAGAATCTAATTAATTAGGAGAGATACCTCTGTAGTGTGTTTGTGTAAATGTACATGGGGAGGTCCTCTTTATTCTACTTAGAGTATAATTTTTTTCTTATTCATTCTCTGGCTTTTTCTCTGTAAAATAAATACTTCAGTAATTTGACTCTATTAAGTTGAAATTTCCAATAATTTGCTTAGGCACTGAACCAAGGTTATCTTATATTACATATAAATATAATTTTGATATGTTTAAAATTTCTTCTAAATACAAAAATGCATGCTTATTTAATAAGTACAGAGGAGTGTGAACATGACCTGTGTTCTCTCCACCCACAGGTAACTGTTCTTGACATCTGCATGTTTTTTTCTTTCTAAACATTCATCTATGTATTTACAAATAAATGCGACTGATGTTGATTAAGTGATCTTGTATCTGCTTTTTCATTTAATAGTTTCTCATACAAACACTGGTTATTTCACAGTCTTTGAAACATAATTTTAGTGGTTGCAGCATGTTTCAATTTTTTAGTCTTGTCACACTTAGTAAACTTTGCATCCATTGTTAACTTCATTTCATTAAAAAATAATTACAAACAGTTCTAATAAAATAGCTTTATTTTTTATAAGCTGTTGGCCTATAGTTACAAGATTTACATTTTTATGTGCAAATGCCATAGACATACTCAAACTAATTTAAATTAAAACAAAGAAAAGATAGTGTGTTGGAAGGACAGTTTGACAGCCAGATGGGTCACAGAATACAATTGTCCAGCAGGGAAGAATGGGCATGAGGACTCCAAAGCAGTTGGGGATCATGACAAAATAAACACGTTAATCCTCCTGGGTTTTTTTTGTTGTTGTTGTTCTGCAGAAGGTGACGTATAAACTTTCCTTTCTCTCCTTTCTCTGCTTCGCTTAGGTACATGGAACAGAGATGCTGCGTCGTAGCTGCTGTTCTCTTAGTAACCACCGGTAAGACGCTCGTACAACTTTCTCTCCCTGTCTCCAGACCCCAAATCTCAGGGAGGATGCTCTTTGGCTCTCTTTGGGTCTGGCACTCATTGCTGACCCCTCCACAATGGACAGGAGGGCAGCAGGGTGCTGTGACCACCCTGGTTTGAAGCAGGGCTCCACCCTCAGACAGAAGCCCTTGTTACAGCATTTTGCATATGCAGTAGGCAGGTAGGTCTGGCTCTTCTCTGTGCCAGAGGCTGCTTCTGGGAGCACAGGTGAATGAGAGCTCTCCCTAGTTGCTTCCAACAAGGAAAACTCAAAAGATATCACATGACTTTCCTTTTAGATTAAGTCCATATTTTATCATCATCTCAAAGATTATCATATACTTGAGACTGGTATTTGTTATGATTTCTATTTCCTATTCTTATACATTTATACTAGGTTCATTATCTAAAAAACTATGTGTGTGTGTATGTGTGTGTATGGAAGTCCCAGTATAGCTAGAAATTATATCGTGAAGTATTTTTACTCACTCTTAAATTTCATGATATAGAGTTGTTGATGAGTACATATTTAATGAATACAGTTGTGAAGAATGCAATTTTGCTTAATAATCATAATAACGATATCCATAGCTGGCATTTACTGTGCTTTCCTCGTGTGCCAGGCACTGTTCTGTGTGCTTTAACATGCCTATCTCTTTGTGTTTTCACAACAGTCCTGAGGTAGGTAGTCATATCTGTTGTCACGGTTCTGATATTCAAGAACCTTTGTTACAGGCTGGATGCTTGTGTCTTCTCAAAATTCATGTATTGAAATGCTACCTTCCCAATGTGCACCCCAGTAGAAGACTCTCATTAGAACCCTACCATGCAGGCACCCTGATCTCAGCCTTCCAGCCTCCAGAACCATGAGAAACACATTTCTGTTGTTTATAAGCCACCTGTCCCATGGTACTCTGTTACAGAAGCATGAACCACCCAGCACAGCCTCTGAAAACTGAAAGCTGTTTCCATTCATTTTATGACAAAATTTAGTTGATGGCAAAATTCTGAGCTGAACTGGTTTGGGATTTATAATTGTCTTTAACCAAACCAACTCACTGTGAACATTTATACATTTACCTGAAAAAAAAAAAAAACCAACAACAAAACTTATCTTTTATTTTGGGTACCTCTGTGGTGGTTCTGTAATACATGGAATATGGAGTGAATTGTCTCACGATGATGCAGTTTAAATTGAGAGATACATCTAGCCCCAAGGGTTTTGGAAAAGGGATTGTGGAACTGTTTCTGATCCCTGTTTTACAAATAGGAAAACTGAGGCTCAAAGTGCTTAAGAAACATGACCAGGTTCCATAGTCTGTGTTTAGAAGAATAAGTATCAAAACCCATTCTGGAAGGTGAAAGTTGTTTTCCTGACCAGACTTCAGAAATGACTAATCTCGTTCGTATGCAGGTAATGCACTATGAATAGACAGTCATTAATGAATAAATCCTGTAGAAACATTATGATTAAGGGGAAAGAGCTTTCGCCTGAGTATCTTAAAAATGATATTCTAACCCAAGTTCTATTACGAACTCACTCGCTATGTGACCTTGAGGAAGTGTCTTAAATTATCTTTGTCCTAAATTCTTATTCATGTGAGGAAGGTCATTATACCTGCCTTGCAAAAACCTCGTAATGTTAAAATGTTATAATTGTGGTAAAAGTACTTTGAAACTAATTAGCGCTGTACTTATATAAGATGCTATTGTAACAGTTTCATATTAGACAGAGATAATTTTACTCCTTTCAATGGAAAAGAACATTAGAAACATCTCAAACTTAAAATGCTCAAGAGAAGCAAAGTGTTTCACAGAGCACTAATCTATGAAATGCTCCAGGACAAAAAAATGCTGTGGTCTGACACAGTTGGAAAAAAGAGATGCATTATTTCTTCCTTTTGAAGATTCGCAAGGCTCATACAGTTACTAAAGGATCTTAGAGTCTCGCTTAAAGAAAACATTTTTTTTGCTGTATTTAACCTAAGATTTTCAAAATTTATTTAAGCCACCTTGCAGTAACACCTTTAAAAACATCCTTTGGGATTATTTGGCTGAATATATTGTAAGAAAAATCCACAAAAGTAGTATTTAAAAACCTAAGAATCTCATTAATGCTAACAGGTATTTTATTTTTGCATGGAAAAATAGGTAGCTATTTTATGAATATCGCCAATTCTGTTTAAATCTAGAAAAGTATGCAGTTGTTTTTCCTCCTGCCACAGATGTGTTCTATTTTTACAAAATATGATTTCGTTTTTCCTTAAGACTTCTCCAATAACAATGTATCTTAGTGGCATAGTAACTCATTAGAGCTCATTAACATTGTTGTAGGCATACTACATATAAACCTTACCGACATTTTTTTTAACCTGTATGGTTAACTCATTTGTTTATTTATTTATAATTTTATGTATGTACGCATGCACTTATGTATTATTATTTTTTTATTATAGTGACATTGGTTAATGAAATTAAGTATACAATTTACAATTTAACAGTAAGGCATATATATATATCTATATATAGATATAGATATAGATATATCATTGTGTGTTCACCACCCAAAGTTAGATTTCTTTCTTTCTGCACCATATATTTGGCCCCCTTTACCCCATCCATCTCCCCCCGCCCCCTCTCCCC
>NW_006439191.1:4779709-4788167 GCF_000325575.1 Pteropus alecto | reverse complement strand
CAGCAGTGTATGAGGGTTCCTATTTCTCCACATCCTCTCCAACATTTGTTATTACTTGTCCTGTTGATTATAGCTATTCCAACAGGTGTGAGATGGTATCTCATTGTGGTTTTGATTTGCATTCCCCTAATAGCTAGTGATGTTGAGCATCTTTTCATGTTTGTTGGCCATTTGTATGTCTTCTTGGGAGAAGTGTCTCTTCAGGTTCTCTGCCCACTTTTTAATTGGATTGCTTGTATTTTTGTTGTTATTGAGTTATATGAGTTCTTTGTATATTTTGGATATTAGGCCCTTATCGGAGGCATTGCTTGCAAATACATTTTCTCATTTGGATGGTTGTCTCTTTACCTTGTTGATGGTTTCTTTTGCTGTGCAGAAGCTTTTTAGTTTGATGTAGTCCCATTCATTTATTTTTGCTTTTACTTCCCCTGCCTTTGAGGTCAAATTCATAAAATCCTCTTTAAGTCGAAGATCCGTGAGTTTAGTCCCTGTTTTCTTCTATGCAGTTTATTGTTTCAGGTCTTATAGTCAGGTCTTTAATCCATTTTGAGTTAATTTTGGTGTGTGGTGACAGACAACAGTCTTAGCTTCCTTTTTTTGTAGGTGACTTTCCAATTTTCCCAGCACCATCTATTGAAGAGGCTTTCCTTTCTCCACTGTATGTTTTTGGCTCTTTCATGAAAAATTATTTGCCCATATAAACATGAGTTTACTTCTGGATTCTTGATTCTGTTCCACTGGTTTGTGTATCTGTTTTTCTGCCAATACCAGGCCATTTTGATTATTGTCGCTTTGTACCTCATCAACTTTTGAGTTCTCATTCAGTTTTTCTTAACTTTATTTATGGTAGAAACTGCATCCACCATTTGAAATACTCCTCTTGGAATAATTCTATGACGGTTTACTTTATTTGTCAACTTGACTGGGACGAAGGTGTCTACTGTAGAGGGTATTAATTGGGATGGCATGGGATTGATCCTGGAAGTTGGAATGGGAACATGTAGGAAGGCCTTGAAGAATCTGGGGACACTGAACCCCTAAAGAGTGATGAGTCTTCTCTGCCAGTGGAAGAGGCCTCCCAACTCCCAGTGGGAGCATTTCTCCAGCCTCATCTGAAGGCACTGACCCTGCGTTGTCTGAGGAAGCAGTACTGGTCTCCACTGCGGCGGTTGCCACGTGAGACAATGCTGATTCTCCCCAGGACCCGGCCCCATGACCTGTCTTTGCTTCTGAGTCTGTAACTAGGCTCGAGTCCCAGCAGGCTCCTGAAGGCCGGGTACAAAGTCACCTATGGTTTTGCTACATTCCCCCTATCCCCGCTAAAAAAAAGACTTGGATTTTCAGTTTCTCAGAGAGGAATCCATGAAACCTGTGTGGGAACTGGTCGGTGGTGCTGTTTCTCTGATAGCGGGACCCACAGGGCGCAAGTGGGCGCGGCTCCGCCCACTGCTCCCCTGACGACCCGCTGGCAGCGTTCTTGCTTCCTGTCCCCCTGACTGTACGCTCTGCTGGCCTAGAGGTCCCAGTTCCAAAGGCAGAGACGTTTCCGCCAGGAGACACACCGGTGACCCCACTCGAGTTCAGACAGTTGCCAGGCCACCTTGGAGTCTTCACACCTCCGCAGGCGAGGAGGGCTCCCTGAGCACCAAGGGGATGTTCCTTAGCTGTTCCACGGGGCGGGGGTTGGGGCCAGGAAGTGGATGTGGACGCCCGAGGTCTCCGAGGGCATCTCTCTCTATTACCGCCTCCTGCGATTAAGGTCAACAGGAAAACCAGGTGAGGCTGCTGGTCACCCGGACGTTCCAGGAATATCAAGATTGGGGTCACCACACCAGGTGAAGAACCACAGTCAGCTGACGTGCTTGCTGAAGGCAGAGAGAATGCAGAACTGGAGTGGGGACACGTAGATACCCTGGTTACAACTCGTTGTGAGCAGGTATAGAAAGGAGGACTGTCATTGTCGCAGGCATTTCCTCTTTGTTTTATTATGAATATGTTTGTCTGTGTGTATAAATACAAACTATCTTTGTTTTCTTCCCTTTCTAGTTATTATGTAACATAAGGTAAATTGACTTTATGCCATAAAATTCAAGAATTGGTGACTTTATAGTATTTAAGTTAGTGGATATCAAGGAGAAGAGTAAAAATTATTCGAGGGATTACCTTCTCTTTTAGAGAAGGCTTAGTATGCTTCCGTTTGTACATGGGATAGTTGTATGATGTGAGGTGGAATTATAACTTTGCTGTTGTCTTCATTTAGAGATTGTCGTTTAAGGGGATGCATATGTGTTCCAGGTTGACAAGGAGTAGACTTTGGATGGCTAATATTTTGTGTCAACTTCACTGGGCTACGGGATGCCCAGATATGTGGTCAAACACTACTCCGGCTGTTTGTGAGGGTGATTTTGGATGAGTTTAACATTTAAATCAATCCACTGAGTAGAGCAAGTTGTCTTCCCTCATGTGTCAGGCCTCATGCCATCATCTGAAGGTCTGACTGTATCAGAACGCTGATGCTTCCCATGCGAGAAGTAGCTCTTCCTGACTAACTGTCTTCCAGCTAGAACATCTTCCCCTTTGCTTTTTTCTCTGCTTTTGACTTGAACTGAAACATGAGCTCTTCTGGGTCTTACGTTGTAATTATACCGTCAGCTCCCATGGGTCTTCGGCTTGCTAACTTCTGATCTTGGGACTTGTCAGACTCCATAACTGCATGAGCCAATTTCTTATAAACGCGCTCTCTCTCTCTCTCTCTCTCTCTCTCTCTGTGTGTGTGTGTCTTGCCTGTCTCTCCTCTACACACACTCACACACACGCACACACACACAATTGGTTCTGTTTTTCCGGGGAATCCTAATATAAACTATTAAAAAAGAAAAACAAAACACTTTTATCTTCACTACATAAAGAATCCCTAAATAACTTCATTAGTAGTTGATGTTATGTGACAGTTTCTTGACTATGCCTATCATACCTCAAAAGATTCTTATATGGCTTAATCATTGTTTCCAACCCCTACCATCCATAATAGGTAGTCAGGTTTCTGCCTCACAGTTTCTTCTTAGCTTATGGTACATGTGCACCTATGAGACTATATTAGTTGCTTTATTTACATATTTATGTTTCCTCACTCACAACTAATCTTAGAATAGGGACTGACTCACTTATCTATGTTGTAATAGCCAAGATATATCTCACTGCCTGACAGTTAATCGGTAGCAAATACAAGTTGAATTATTAAGAGGAGTGCATAGTATCTATCTCAGTAAGGTCTTTCAAATCTTGCTCTTTCAAACCCCTTTAAAGTAGTGTTTCAAAGGAAGCAAATGTCTTAAGTGTATTATTAGGCATTTTGCAGCGTAAATAACATTTGTTGGGCAGTAACATTTTATAGTTTTGTAGAAGTACAGACTGCCAGAATGAGAACAAAGAGAGGCTGCTTATTCAGAGTCGGCCACCATCACCAGCATTTGGCAATGACTCAAAGGCCGGAATGGAGGAGCTTCAGTGTGTGTAAAGACAGAGGCTCCGAGTGTGCTCTGATTGGACGCTCTTACCCTGGGGAAGCTGGAGGCGGGCTGATGCGAAACGAGGCCTCTTATCCAACTGATCTGGGGAACATATTTGGCTTTCTGTGGTTGGTCCTGAGATAGAAGCAGGGCAAAACTTAAGGAAGCTGGCAGTCACTGACCAAGTCCCAACTATTTGGGACCAACAACTGCAGAGGTGGTGATTTGGCCTTTTTGATTGCAGAGGTTTTGGATCAGACTTCTATTGCCCTGTATTTGACTATTTGCATAATCAGTCTCTCAGTGTGAATTATTACCACAAAATAACTTTAAAGTAGCAAAGTGTAAAATTGTACATCATTTACACTAAATAGGTGAAGGTCTGATGGTGCATTTTAGTGGTGACATGCTGTCTGTCAAAGGGACCCATCGATGATTGAGGATATGGATGCACAGGTCAAACGTTTGGACGGCGGTGAGGAGAGGAGGGGGGATTTCTAAAAATACACACAATGGGTTTAAGTAATAAATTAAAGGCACCGACAACTTCTTTTTTTCTGTTAGGAGATGCATTAGTGCACGCTGTTAGAATATACCTTATTCTGATCTACCTTTAATTATGGCAGCGTCAGCAAATTCTACACTGCCTCTCCAATTTAGAAGATTTTGCCAGCTGACTTTAGCTAGTTTATCCCAGCAGTTGGCCTACTAATTCACATTAGCCCTGTGGAAGAGAAATTTGCACTTAAGTAGAAGAGTGATGTGTTCAAATGATAAATGTTCGTGTTCTAAATCCTTCAATTTAGGAATATGAAAAGGTGAGGCACAGAAACGTTGGTTACCCATTTTTTTCCTTCGAATTATTTTCATCCATCATTTTCAAAACATAAATGGACTCTTTTTGTTCCCACTTAACTATATCTCCCATATATTATCTAAGAGGGATGTATGCGTGTCATGACTCTTAAGAAAATGATGTATATGTTATTGTGAAGGAGAGCATTTATTTTTCAAAAATCATAAAAGGAAAAAAATATTTTTCTCCCTTAGCAATCAGATTGTTTTATTAAAATAAAAGTACGGGGTTCTTTATAGTCTTTTACGAGCATTAACTACTACGACTATATATAGGTTGTACAGGAAAACCAATGACTTAATTAACCTGATGGAGTAGAGTAATCAGATTTTCTCCATTAGGAGTATGACTAAAACATGGAGGGATTTGTCAGTAAGTTTTAGGAGCTGCACTCTCAAGTTCAGGTTAGCTCGTTGAGCCTAAAAAACCCTACAATGTATCATGCCTATGCTGAAGTTGCCGGGGAACAAGCGCTAACGGCAGAAAGTTATTAATAGTGGTAAAAAGGGATACAATCAGAATGGAGTTTGAGCGATTTAATGATGTGGTATGAGAATAAAATCCTGAATCCACACTCTCCCCCCAGCTTCCATCTTCCTGAAACTGGCAGCGTGAGGACTCCTGGCCTTGATATTTCCGAGGGATCTCAGCTTATTGCTCCACGTTTAAACTTACTGCAGGATGTTAACAGCAACAAAAGCCGCCTCATCACATCAGTTGCTTTAAAAATACCCTCGTTCTGAAGAGCAAAACTTATTATGCAAGTGGTATCACTAGTGGGGTTCTAATATTCTGGAGTTTTTGTGTTAGATACCGATGTAAAATTCTCCAATTATCCGATTACATTTTTTATATGTATTTCCCTATATTATACCTATACACTGAATTGCATAGATAGATTCTTAATAACGTGACATGACATTTTAACCCTTTTCCCGTTTAGAAAAAAAAAAAGAAAATGCACAGCCCCTGTCAGTGTTCATTTAACATCACACGCAGGATTGCTGTTTTCCAGCGTTTGACATTTTCAGCGATCGGACTACTAAAAACAGAATGCTGTAAATAGAATGATGCTATTTGCTTCTAAAGACTATCGATATACTAGAGCAATGAAAATATAAAAAATAAAAACTAGATATTTCATGGCAAACTTTGGGGGTAAGTTTAGGACTGTAATCCTCTAGTTATCTCGGGGTAAATGCTGCAGCCACAAGCTTTGCCAGTAAGTATTCTCAAGGCAAATGGGAAAAGGGTGAATTTACCCAATGAAGAATATAATTTTTAAAAAGGGGCCAAATATGTGGTGACAAAAAAGAAATCTAACTATGGGTGGTAAACGCACAATGCAATATATATGTGTATGCCTCACTGTTGAATTGTACACCTGAAACTTACTGGATTTCATTAACCAATGTCACTGAAAAAAATTTAATTAAAAAAAAAAAGAGCTTATATTGTGAGAGTAGAGGAGACTAAGCTAACGTAAGAGTAAATTTCAAATACGACTTAATAGAAACAAAAAGTGTGTGTATGTCTTCCAACCTCAAAATTCTAACCTTTTGATCTATTTTTTTTAACTCTTAAAATAGTGATATGTCAGGTTATTTTATACAGAACATTTTCTTTTTAAGATCAATATTATTTGAGAGAGGAGAAAGATAGGAGAAACCAGAGATGTAGGTGAATAATTTGTATAGATGCTTTAGTCATCAGTTTAGACCGCATTTGAATATAATCCCTGCCAACAGATATTTTCTTTAGGCACACAGAAGTGTTTGCCCCTTCAATTGTGAAATATATTTTCCTGCCTCCAGGAAGAAAGAATGCCCCTGAGAATCTTTATGAGTTAGGGGAACAGATGCCAGCTTAGAATTCCATGAAGAGCGATATCGAGCGGCCCTCATAACACAGAAAATGTCATTCTCTGGAATCACCCAATTGTTTTGGGTCCAGGTTAAGAATAATATTAACTTGTTTGGAAGTGGCAATCTAAATGGGTCAAGTCTAGTTGCCCCCGACTATAATGGTACCTGTCCTAAGACTGGGATATCTAGGGAATTGTGCCATTTCGAGAAACGGAAAAGTGAAATTGAAGTATCAAATGACTTTGTCTTCACTCTATGCTTTATTCATACTGGCAGTTTAAAAGCTGCACATTTTGATCTTTGCAGGCACAATACCACTTAAATTCATCCTTCCTCTGTATGTTCAGGGTAGGGGTGATGGGCGGTGATGCATTATTTAAGTGTTCATTGCCATGCCCTGCAGAGGCTTAAGAGAGAACCCTTTTGAAAAGGAACTGAGAGACACAGCAGATTAGTCTTCCCTGTGCCTGCCTAGATATGCAGCCTAAAGAGTGTGCTTGGCTCACGGTTGGCAAGCTATTTAGTTCCTGCCAACAATGGATTCTCTAGGATGACAGCAGGATTTGTCAGTGGCTGCTGCTTGACAGGCTGAAGGCAGAAAGGCACAAGAAGACGGAATGAAATCACACTGTAGCACATCCTCAAAGGTTCTTCAGAGCCGTGGGGCGCAGCTCACCACGGCAGCTGAGCAAACAACCAGACGTTTCACGGGCAAGGCAGATCATTCTTTTCTGAGCCAAGAGAGGGTGCCATCCATGAGAGGAAGAGGCTCCGCAACTAAAGCTAATTTTTGAAATGTCTTCTCTTCGAAGTCCTAGCTGTAAGGGCACACTGAGGTCCCACACAGTGAATGTCGCATAAAAATTTAAATGACAAAAACCCAAGGGTTCCTATTTGGAGTTGAGGAGGAGGAAAGAGAAGGAGGGAACATGTCTTTCAGCAGTGTGGGTTGTTTGAGGAGCAGACGCCCCAGAGAGAACGTGACTTGGGGGTCGTGACGCTGCTGTTCCCTCGCTCCACTCACGGGGTGACCGTCTCCATTTTCTTGGACCTGCTGTGCTCCTAAAGGTCAAAGAAATACACTTTTTTTTTTTTTCTTTTAAAAACATGCCAACTACTTTACATAGTTTCACCCAATGCTGAGAGAATCAGGTGAGTGACATGGTATGTTGGCCTCTAACTGCTTTATAAGCTCTTTTTAGGGGAAATGTTGTCCAGATACAATTTTCACCTCATGCCCTAATTTTAGAATGTCACCCCTAGGTAGATGAGCTCCATGGCAAGCATATGTATTTCACTGGAAAGGGGCAAGAGGACTCTTACGGCATGTCCCAGTGGGTGAGTACCATTCAAGCAAATAGTACCATCTTTCGTAAGAGCATTGTGCACACAGATATTTGCGTTTTGATTGTAACTAATGTGAAATGCTTATAAATCTTTATGGGACTATTGTATATGTGGTAAAATTGTCATGGAAGATTATTACTTCACACAATAATACGTGTTTAAAGTAATTTTATTGTCTCACATACTTGGAGCTGGACCTATGCATGAGTGCAAGATGGCACACTGGGGCAGGGAAAAGAAGCCTTCGAATGTGTATTTTTTTTTTAATGTAAAAAAAGGAAGAAGTTGATCTTCATTAATTTTGATTATAAGTGGACAGTTATGCTCTCAGTTTTTAGGTCAAACAGAAATGTCTTCTGTACAACACAAGAATGCACTGAGGAATATTGGACGTTCCATAGAAATCTAAATACACAAGTATTTGATGTTATTAATCTTATTATTTTAAATTATAAATCTTAAGCCTGTGGCACAATAAATGTTTTCCATTCTTAAAGATAGGATCTATAAAACAAATATTTCGTGGCTGGTATCTTAACAACTCAATATTGATTTTAGTGATCTAAATATTTGATTAATTAACACTGCTGGGCTGAAAGGATTGTTTTAACGACAGCAATGACCTACCTTACTCTAAAATTAAAACCAGAACACATTCTTTGAAATAAAATGTTTATTCAAGGATAGATGTTTCTATAGTACACTTGCTGTTTACCTCTTTACCTTTTCCTTTGAGGGGCTGACTACTTTATTGTCTGGAATCTTCTATGTGTATTCAGTTAGAAATGTTTATTTTTATGATAGAATAATTAGTGGATTTAGATTTTCAGGAAAAAAATTGGCAGAGGGTCACACATTTTACTGCTGTAAAACCACAGGCT
>NW_006439191.1:4731587-4779647 GCF_000325575.1 Pteropus alecto | reverse complement strand
CTCTTGTTTCTTCTTACATAGAAGTAGTGCCCCCCCGTTATTAAAGCGAAGTTAACATTTTTAATAGAAACTTGGCACATCGAAAAGAACTAATCTGTTCAAGTGTTATTTAAATAGAAGATCCAAATATACTTGTCTTTTGTTCTAGGTGAGAAACAATTGAACCTCCAGAAGAAGAAAAATCTGTTTTTAAACCTCATATTCAACTGAAAGAGTAATGAGCTTAACGTTGTAATAGTTACTGATATCTGTAACTTAAGAGTGGGGCTGACTCCAGATTTACTTTGAAAACTGCCCCTGTCGCCCCCTCTTAGTAGCTCTTTCTATCCTCCGCCCGCCACCCCTTCCCCGACACAGGCTCTGAACGCTGTGTCACAGACATGACTGTCTGCAACCTTCCACTCCTGGCCTGGGAACCTTACTTAGCGGTCTACCTCTCAGGGTCTCAGAGAGATAAAGTGAGTTTTATTTATTAAACAAAGAAAATATGGTTATAATATTTATATAAATAAGACAATGGAATTTTAAATATATTTATGGAATGCAGTTTTATATGTGAATGAAAGTATAGCTGTTATGGAAATGTCTTCATGGACGAACAAAGAAAAATAAAAATTTCTCCGGAAAGGGGATGTGTATTCAAGACTTTCAAATAGATTTTAATCTCATGTCTTAAAAAACCTTAAAAAATGTGGATGAGTAACAATAACAAAATCAAAAGGAGTCTGAGCACATCTATTATTATATGAGAATAAGAAGGAGCAAACTCAAGTTTTGATATAAAGAAAGGACAGTACCGTCAAGTAATTGGAGTTGTGCATAGAAAAAGTTACCCAAGAGATATAAACAGATTTAAGTGAGGATAAAAATCAGCTACACAGATCTTAATAACTCTTATTGTCAATGAAAGCAGAATCCCAAAAGAGAGACTGGAAAGTCGAACAATTCATTGGCTGGCAATAGAAGAAAATAAAATGTGAAAACAGCTAGATAGGGACTTAGATGTTATTTTAAAGTTAATGCGCTGTGAAAAGGAGCAGAAAAATGAATGGACCCAGCATTGCTATAATAACCAAAGTTCAGAAAAGTGGGTAAGAAAATTCAATGCCTCTTTTTCATATTCTATACACAGAGGAAACAATCTGCCAAGAAATCTTTACAGTAGGTTTGACACAGATGACTTTAAAAAAAAGATGAACTGGAAAACATCATTAGCGAAAAAAGAAAAAAAAAACATAATTATATAGAAGACTCATCCTTTTAAGTGAGAGAAGAAAAAAAAATGACAACTTGGAAATATAGTGGGACCCTTTATAAATGCTGCTGGGGACATAGGCGATGCCTTCTTTTGAAATATATTGTTTCTCTTTCTATAAATGTTTTTCTGTGGTTCAGGGGATCATGGTTTGATTATCTCCCTGCTTCATGCCCCCACTATATCTTCCTAAACTTTGCTTCCTCTGTTACCAGCCATGAACCCCATTTACTATGTACCACACTCTCAAGATCATTTTATTTCTCTGGCTCCTACTTGGTTGAGGAATTTCAGAACCCCAGGCTTGAATTCTGTCTCCTACTTGCCCCACCATGAAAAACATATCCACCCCAGCCTTACCTCCAGGACTCCAGGTTCACCTGACAGGTGTGCTTTCTGCTTTTTAATCTCAACAGCTCCATCTTCAACTTGATCTGATTGTTTTCCATCTTCATTCAACAAAGACTTGGTCTGTAGATTTACCACGATGGTCTATTGTTCACCTCAGCTGGACCACACTTTAGAGAGGCCTCTCCCTGACTTTAGACACCTCACCTCTGCTTGCTTAGAGCATTTTCTTTAGAAAACTGAAAATTGTAAATCCTTTCTTTGCCCCTTCGAGATGCAAATCCTTTTAAAGCTTCTTGCCAGTCTTAGAGCCTGGGGATGTCTTTTTCAAGGACCTGAGAGTCTCTTTGAGGTGTGATCTGAATGGAAGATAGGCCCTGCCTCTGAGTCTGTGGGAGGGTAGAAGACTAATTTGGGCTAGCGCCTTGCTCCAACTTGTAACACTCCTTCCCATCAGGAAGATATGGGAAAGGTGACTCTGGCTTTGAGTTAAGCCTGCGATCTAATGGCCTGTGATTTCCCCACCCCAGACTGTTCAAACTTCCCAGTCGTTTTTTTTTTTCCAGTGGAGTTGAATTCAGAGTCCTGTTCTCTCCTTCCTTTTTCAGCAGCCTTGAATAAAGTCATCCTTGCCTGTTTAACTCTGTCAAGTGCAACTTTTTTTTAACATTTTATCTCAACTTTTTCTAACATTTAAAAATGCTTCCTGTCTTCTGAGTCATCTTAAGACTTAAAAATACGCTTAGCTGTCCTCTTCTCCCCCAACGTCCTTAAATTAGAGTCCTCTGGTTACCAACTTATTTCTTTGTTCCTCTCTCTTATCCGGATTTCTTCAATTATTAATGCCTGCTCACTCCTCGCGTTTAATTTTCTCGCCTACCATTTACCCCTCGAAGCATGTACAGTCTTCTAGCGAATATACACATGAACTACAAACTGTCAAATCTGATAAACACTTAGTTCTTACTTGCAATGTAAGTACTTACTTATTATTGCTGACGATGCTTCTGGAAATTCATTCTTCTCTTGGCTTCTGTGACAGCATGCTCATTTGCCCTGGCTTGCTTCCTTCCTCCTTACCCATTGCTTCCTAACCTTTGTTGGATTCTGTTTCTCGGGCCATCACTTTACTATTCTTAATCCTTTCATTCTTCTCATATTCCATTAGTACTCTTTCAAAGAGCCTACCTACAGTCATTAATGCTGGGAGCACCAGCAGCCCTTCTGACTTCCAAACTCAGATATCCAGCCATTCAGTGGACGCTTCCACTTGATTCTTAAACACGCTTCTCAGACACAACGTGCCCATCAGCTGATCTCCTCTTCCCCACATTAAGACGCTTTTCTCCCTTTGAATCCTATCTCCGAAGGTGGTATGGGGATTCAAGTGCTTTCTCGAGTCCAAATTCTGTGGATCTTCTCCACACACCTTCTCCTGTACCCTACACATCTAAGTATTCAGCAGGTCTTGCTTCTACAAACCTCCTCAAAAAAACAATCCCTTGCATTCCATCCTAGCACCACGTTAGCTAAGATGCTCATCTTTTGCATGATCTGTTTGCTACTAGGAAGTGTTATCTGTTCATGCGGTTTCGTCCCCACCCCGTCTCTACCCTCCACGATGTAACACAGCCGTCTCTCTAACATCTGTATCTGCCCTTCACTTTTCTTGGGTTCAGTTCTTTCAATGACTCCCAGTCTCTTGTGGAGTAGAGAGCACGTTCTTTAGAAGGCGGAGAGCACACCTGTGACACCTGGATCCTTTTCATTACTTAAGTTATACCAGCCAACTTTCTTTTCCTCGCAGTTTAGCAATATTGAACTATTTGCTCTTTAAACTGACTGTTATTAACAGCTTGGTTTATTTCCTTACGCATCAACTGAAAATTCTTCCCCGCTCACTCCTTTCTTTGTTACGACTCAGCTCAGATATTATCTCCACTGGGGCATTTATGCCAAGCTACACCCCTCTCACAAGTGTGGCGACGAAAATGAGAAGTTAAATTTCAGGATGATGATTATACAGATGCTTTTTTTTTTTCTTTGTTAGTCGGGAACATATGTAATGTAGCAGGGTTTGGTAAGGACCCTTTTGGAACTCTTCCCATGCTGAAAAATAGTCATGGGATAAGAACATCCACATTCTGTCAGAAAGCGTACTGTACCTTGTTATTTTCCTCACTATTTAAAAATGATCACACTATTTCATCCATTCCAACTAGAACCAATTTAATGAGAAAATATAGAAGCCTTCACTCTCTTGCCAAGGGGCAGATCAAGAAAGTTTTAATAAGATTTTTCAACAGTATACATTTTAGTTTTTGCCACACGATTTTTTCAGATTGCCTCACCCTGTAAATTTTAACTTACCTTTTGGGATCAGCCAGGTTTTCCCTGGCAAGAGAATAGATAAGAGCAAGATAGTGAGTTTATACTAATTAGATCGTGTTGTGGGGTGTCGGATGCTAATTAATTGAACTGAAAGCTGTGGTTACAGTCATTTATATACAATTCTGTGATGGTGCATGAAAACATACGTTAATAACATTGACTTAATATTTGCCATGCACCAGGTCTTCTTCTAAGCACTTCGCATGAATTAATGAACCTAATCCTCTCAGCATTCCTTTGAGACAGGTATTATTATTCCTTTTTTGCAACCAGGGAAACAGGAAAACCGGTCAAGGTCACAGAAGTAGAAAGTAGCAAGTGGCTTAGCTCCAAAGTCATGTTACTGGATTTTAAAACTCATACTAAATAAAATATAATGTTCTCGTACTTTTAAAATTATACTTTCCTTTATACTATCTAATTATTAATAGCATGCTTGATATAAAAAAAAATCTTTTCGATTTTGGGGACTCGAAAGATCTATCTTTCTACATGTTTTCTTTGATAGTATATATTCTCATCTTCTGCTCCCATTATCATTTTCTATTATTTCTGCTATAGCACTTCTCAAATGTTGCCTTTTATTAACGTCAGAATTCATTCGACTACTTTAGTAATGCTTACTGTTTGCACTCATTCTTCTAAGACCTTTTGAAAATATCAACTTATTTAACCTTTATAATGCATCAATTGTTATATTTTTATTATTCCCATTTCACAGGTGAGAAAACGGAGGCAAAGAGAGGTTAAAGGACGTTTTCAAGGTCACAGAGCTGGTAAACGTTGAAACTGGGATTTGAACTCATGCATTTCACATAGGTTCCAGAGGACATGCTCCTCATTAGGCTGTGTTGCCTATGCTTATCAGTGTTAAAAATCCGTCTTTTATATTGGACGTAATCTCCTTGAGTAGAATGAAGTCTCTTGTTTGTAATTTTGATCTATTATCACATAGAAGAATTATTCAAAGAATGATACTATTTAATTAAATTATTCTCATTTTATACCTGGAAAACTAAGATATGGTGCAAATGAAAGGAAGCAGAGATTGGTGAATCTGACACTTCAACAGTTGCAAACTTTTTTTCCAAAACATTAGGGCATTGTCCAACATTCCCTCTGACAATTCTTCGGACGCCTCCCTGCAAAGGAATAGATAACCAAGCTACTCGTGCTCTTCGGGGTGATGCTGATTGCGATTCTGAAAAGACTCGCCAAATTTCACACTCTTAACTTATCACCGAGATGAAACTGGAATAGAGACACTGATACCACGGTGATTGCTACTCCAGTAGCGACAGTTTACAGATGATGTGGCCTTACCTTGTGCCACGCACTGTGTAAACTTCTTTGTATTTGTCAAAGAATAGTCCCAACAGTTGTATTAAAGCTGCTGATTTTATTTCCATTTTCTATGTCAAGAAACGAAGACTTGGAAAAATTAAACAATGTTGGTTTCACAGGCTAGTAAGTTTTGCTAGCTGACAGGTGAAGGAGCCTAGCTCTTAATTCATTAGGGTTGTCTCTGGATTTGATTCTGGAGCCACGCTAAAGGTTGCCAAAAATCAACTTTTACTTTTATTGTTAAACTTTTATGTCGGCTCTCCGGAAGGAAAGCAATGAATCCACAAAGGAATGAGTGTTGGAAGGGGATGCAAAGAGCAATAAAAGAAAATGCTTTGCTGTTTGCTGAGCCCACAGTTTGTAAAATCTGTCCATGGAAGCTTAGGTTATTATATCTTGATATTCAGCACAGCATCTATGGAAATTGTAACTAGTGCAAACAGCAGTTATAATTTAAAGAACTTAGAATGTAGTTTTTTCTTGTATTAGAAACAGTATGGCCAGTGATTAGAAATTTTTTTTTTTTTTGGTCTGAGGACATGCCTTAAGATAGAAGAAGGTAATGAAGGAAACTAAAATAACAAGGTCAAGGGTAGCAAATGTATCCTCACTGCTGTCATAGAGAGAAAACGACAAGTGAGTAGCTGGCGGGAAGCCCAGGAGCCTGAGGTCGACACTCTAGCATTATTTCCTAGCGAGCCCAAAATGCTGACATGAATGGGAGGCCTCCCACAGGTGAGCAGAGGGTGCGGACCGCTCAGTGACAGTGGCCGACAGCGGGTCTGTGATCACTTACACTGCAGCAGGGTAACAAATCGGAAAGGGTGACAAGAGAGGAGAGGAGGAAAAATCAAAAGCTTCTGTTTGCTACATGGAGCTTGAGGGCCATAATGATTTCATGCTTTTTTTTATTGTATTATTTAAAATTTTTATTTTCCTAAACCACCCTTGTCCCTCCGAGATACCATTCCTCACTCTCTGTCCATGATTTCAAAACTTCTGTTGCTTTCTCTACACCCAAGGTTAGACATTCTCGAAATAGATGACATTTCCACAGCTCTTCTTTTCAGTTTTCTCATATCTAGCTTTCATGGTGATGCCCACTACTGTTTTTCCCTGGGGCAGTAGCTTACGCTTGGGTAAACTACATCATCTAAACTTAGCTGTTTTGAGTCTCATGTTTTTAAACCCAAGCTTTCTGTTACTTGATAGTAGATGTTAATGACTTTATATATTATGCCTTGTGGGCAGTCCATTTGCATTTTAACTGGTGCTTTTTGAATGTGGGACTCCATAGAAGAAACTTGTAACATGTACAAGGAAAAAGACTTTTAGGGAATGTTTTTCCTTCAAACAACATTATTCTGATAGTGTTTGTCCAAGTCTCTTCTCTAAAAGGCGCCCCTGCCTCTATTACTATGTCTATTACTAGCACTAATTTATTGACACTCCAGGTATTCATTTAGCAAATATGCATTCCCTACCTACTAGGTGCCAGATTCTAAGCTGGGCATCAGTGTACCAAAAATAAAAAAGGACAATCCCTGCCCTCAAGGAGGTCTAAGCTAAGAGTGGAAACTGACACAAAACTAAAAGTCTGTTGAAATATGATGGCAGAGATTAGCATAGGAGATTTCAGGAGCTTTAAAAAGGTCCCCAACACTGGTGACAGTGGGATAGGGAGCAGTAAAAAAAATGAGATAGTACTTCTGTATGACCTTATATCTAAATTGTGCAAGTATTGTCCTTATAGCTTCAAGTACAAGTTAACATAATACATAAGAGAAAGGGGAAGGAGGTAGAGAAAGGAAAGGGAATGTTAGTTGAAGAGGGGATGACATTAACAGAAAGAAAAAATCGAGGTGTGTGTAGAGCTGTGAGCACTTTCCCGTAAATGGAGCATCTGGTTTGAATATGAGAGGGGCAGAGACAAAGCTGAACTGGTAATTATGGGCCAATCAGATCAAACTTCTTAAAGGAGAACTTTTCCCCTTATCTTTTTTTTCTAAGTTCCAAAATTTCTAAATTGAAAGATACATCTCAATATATAATAATGGATCTTCAAGATATATATTGAGCAGTTCTTCATGTATTCATGGCCATGCAATAATGGCTTGACTGCATAAATGACCTTTTTTCTCTCTGTCTTTGAATTTCTCTACCACCTTTATTCTTCTCTTATTTACTCTGAGATGATGACCTTCAGGAATAAATAGTGTCTTGAAAATTCAGAATTTAAACATTGAGTTCAAGGTTGGGTTTTTTTTTCCTTTCTCATTTAATCAGGGCTGTACCTAAATATATAGACCCTGTTTTAAAAATTGCACATGAATTCTCACATATCATATGTATAGAGCATGAAAAATATTACCTTAACCCACTTTCCTTCCTTCCAAAGATGCTGATGAGTAGGACAAGAGAGAGAGAGTGTCAGGTGAAAGTAATCAGGCACTCAGATGGGTTTCTCAAGAGTCACTGGCATTTCACTCACCTAAATCGGGTGTCAAAGGTGACATCTGTCCTAAGGAATCTCTTATAGGCATATACCACAAAACTGATAGCGATATGGTCTTGAGCAAGACATTTAAGCTCTAGGGACTTCAAGTTTTTCCTTTATAAAATGAAGGAAATATAAGTACGTATAGAATAATGCCCCACCCTATTTACAAGTGTCTAGTCTATTCAAGAGAGTACATACATGCACATTTCATATTATAATTCTAATTCATTTATAAAAGCCTAAAATACACTATTAAAGTTACATTTTTTCTTTTTAATGATCTGCATTTTAAAACATTATAATATTAATTTAACTGAATTTAAAAATAACTAGTTTAACCATAGTACTTAGAGGAAGATCTACACGCAATATTTTTTTCTATTTTTTAAAAAGAGTACTTTACCACTGGGCATATACTACACAAAAGCGCACTAATAAGACTGGGAGACTTAGGAGCTTTGCTTAGTACATAAGAATAGACACAGAAAGGCAGCTAAAATGGGAAGGCAAAGAAGAAGAAACCATATGAGAGAACAGAAACGAGATCCAGAAATAATGGAGTCAAAAAATCTAATAGTTGCAGAATTCAAAACTCTTGTTATAAAGATGTTCGGTGAACTTATGGGAAGTGTAGATGAATTCAGTGAGAACTTTAACAAAGAGATGAAAAACAAAAATGGAAATGAAAACTATAAAAGGCATCCAGTCAGAAATGAAGAACACATTATCTGAGATGAAGAGTATATTAGATGGAATAAACAGTGGATAAAGAAAAATATCCGTGTCATAAGGGTACCTGAAAGAAAACAGAACATTGAGGAGCTATTTGAAGAAATAATGATGGAAAACTTCCCTCACCTGGTGAAAGAAATAGACATACAACTCCAGGAAGCTCAGATTCCAAAAGAAGATGAACCCAAAGAGACCCATACCAAGACACATTATAATTAAAATGCAAAGGTTAAATACAAAGAGCCAATCAAGAGAAAATCAGTTACAGGGAGCACCCATAAGACTGGCAGCTGATTTTTCAAACCATGCGGGACAGAAGGGCTTGGCACAAAATATCCGACATGATGAAAACCCAGGATCTACAACCAAGAATACTTTATCCAGCAAAGCTATCATTTAGAGTCGAAGGACAGATAAAGAGCTTTCCAGACAAAAATAAGCTAAAGGAATTTATCAATATTAAGCCAATATTACAGGAAATATTGGAGGGGCTTCTTTAAAAAGAAAAACCGTTTCAA
This sequence comes from Pteropus alecto, assembly GCF_000325575.1. Lineage (NCBI taxonomy): Eukaryota > Metazoa > Chordata > Mammalia > Chiroptera > Pteropodidae > Pteropus > Pteropus alecto. Next base: position 4,770,559 of record NW_006439191.1, on the reverse strand, counting down.
AAACAGGAATAAAGAATGGTAATAACAACATTCCTATCAACAAGTACCTCAAATGGAAAAGAATTAAATGCTCCAATCAAAAAATAGGGTGGCTGAATGGATAAGAAAACAAGACCCTTACATATGCTGCCTACAAGAGACTCACTTCAGGTTAAAAGACACACAGACTGAAAGGAAAGGGATGGAGAAAGATATTGCCTTGATGGACCTAGAGGGCATTGCACTGAATGAAGTAAGTCAGAGAGAGAAAGACAGATATCACGTGATTTCATGTGCATGTGGAATCTAAAGATTTAACTAAAATACTCTTGGAAAATAACATTTATATGTTTATTCACATAAAATAATAATTATGGACACTTTTCTGGTTTCTTCTGTTCATTTTGGCAAAGAAAGGAATTTAAGTTTATCCTCATAAATTTCCTTTGGGACTTAACATATAATTTCTGTCAAGACATTTTGATAGATGGCAGTTTGGAAAGATTAAGTGATTCATCTAATGTGACAGGATGAAATCCCTATGCAGAACTGAGAATGGGATTCACATCACAATGGTAATCATTAAGAGATCTCTATATTTTATTTTAAAATAAATTTCAGTTTTCCTACAGAATTAAAGCTTTTGTCGTAAGCCACTTGTTGAATATGGGTTGTTTAGTTCATGCTTGGATCCACCTTCCATACTTTTCAAACTCTCATTCTCTTTCTTCAGTCATTTAAAATGCACTAACCTTCATTATAATGTTTTCTGAATATATACATGGTAGATATTTGTTGCTGACCAAGTGCTATCTTTGTACTGAGAAAAGCCTTTCCCTAAGACAAGATTTCAGGCTCCTCCTTCACACACATTCCGCTTCTGTCTGTCTAACTCAATCCTGATAAAACATGTTGTTAGTACATTTGACTATTCCCAATTCTTTTGCCTTTGAAGCCTCAGAATGATGTCTTATCCACTACTGTGCCATCAGCTCCTGGATAGACCTGGACATATACTAAATGCCAAATAAATATTTGTTGAACATCTCCAAAATATGGAAAAAACAATGAAAGCAACAAAGTGTTTCACTAAGTGTATTATTAAGCGATAACCCAATTTAACATATTGTTTAATTTTAAACATTTTAAGATTTTTTATTCTAATCCATTAATATATGCATTTTTAATCTAGCTTTAGTACCTGCTATTTATGTTTATATATATTGCTATAGAACTAAAATGTAACCAGATTCCAACTAGAATGTTTTAGTCCTTTCAATTAGTAGTAAAAATTTATTATAAACAGTATTTATCTACATAAATCTTAAATGTTAATAGTTGTACAGATTAAGTTGAATGGAGTTTATTTAAGCAATTTAATATTATTTAAAATTATTTTTCCCAAATATTTGATAGTACAAGCAGAACTCTGATGAACAAGGCTATGGATTAATTGTCTTTTTCAGGGCATTTGGCACCTAGTTGGTGCTAAATACGTTTGTCCAATGCATTAATGAATGATGAAAAGTAAAAATTCTTACCTTCCTTGATTTGGATAGCACTGAACTAAAATCATATTCCAACTATTTAATAAACATGTGTGAAAAACTCCTGAAAATATTTAATTAGATTTTCATGGTAAGGTATTTGTGAAATCTCACAGGAACCAGAAAAACAGTAAAAAAGATTATCTAATTGTAAATTTCTTTAATCATATGTTCACATTTTATTAAAAAGAAAATAAAAACAGACTTTATATAATTTAGAGAGATTTAGGTTTCTATGTAGCCCCTAGGTTAGCAAAAGAAAAGTTAAAGGTAGGTGGTGGTTTTTAGATGTGTAGCCATGAAGATAATTGATTTTTTTCTCTTTCTACTGGGTTAGTAGCTAGTAGAAAAATGTTCTCAACATCAGTAATGCTAACCTCTAATTTGAGAATAAGGACCTTTCTTGACCCATTTAATATCTTGGATTAGTTTAAAGCACATAATCGTTTAATTATTCAAATAAAATTTTATTTTGGACTGAATAGGTGTCCTACTTGCCTAAAACTGTTCATTTACTCATTCAAAGGTAGTTAAGGAACACTTATGTTGTGTCAGACCCCCAGCTCTGCTTACCGAAGCTCTAACTATCCCCTGAGGAATTTAGACGGCATCAACGGTGTATTGCATTTGGGAAAATATGTAAAATTAGCATGCTTGACAGTAATTTTACGTAAACAGAAATTAATATTATAGTGCCCATTAATCCTATCAACATCTAATTTTCCATAAATGCTACCTTTCTCCCACCCCCAAAGTAAGTTTTCATTTAAGTATCCATAAAGTACAAGGAGGAACCATCACCAATATTGGAGCAGAAGAGTGGTCAGCATCACGTGTGGACAGAATGATTCTTTTGGGAAGAGAAGACCATTCACATTAGCAAATGACTCTTCTTTAATACGACTTCTCTCCACTCCAGCCTTTTGTTGGCTGCCTATTCAATATTTAAAAACAACACAGAGAACATGAAACATACTTCGAGTTTTTCTGACCATGTTATTAGCTGGGCTTTTAAAAGTGTTTCTGCTTCAAAAGGAATTTTCATAGATTTTAGTAGTTTTCCAGTAAACGTTCACATTTTTAAAAGATTTTGGACATTTCAATAGAGTTGTAGATGAAATGGGATTGACCAGTTTCCATATAATGATGTACCAAAAAAAAAAAGTGAACGTAAAAAAGAGAACCCTGCACTTTAGAAGATAAAAGCTGAGAGTGTGGATGATTGAAGTCTAAAACATTTTGAAAGATGTGTGTACAGTGTCTTCACATCTCTTCATTTGATCTCTAATTATTAGAATAAGGGTCACTTTTTACACTTGAAAGAGATTATAAACATATGAAAGTGTTTTCCCAGAAAGGTGATTTTGCTGAAAGAGAGAGATTCAAGAATAGTTCAGATAAATGAGCTGATGGCAGATGCATGTCAGGCTGTCAAAGGAAGCTAGAGGTCTTCAGTGTAACATTTTGAGAAACCACTTACTGGAATGCTTAAATGATGGATCTGCTACAGGATGACATTTCCTTCATATTTTTTCGCATTTAATGTTGATAGAGACATTTAATGTTTCTTGTCAATTCGTTCCAATAATTGTGTGGCAGCAAATTATTCGTTACATTGCCAGAAAGTTATGACCTTGGTTTTATTCTCCTAAGTCCTAAGGCAGCGCTTAAAGGAAAGCAAAGACATGCACATTGCCGCTGCGAGGGCCTCTTTCTCGAGCTTAATGTGGGGAAGGTAGCCTCTGCCCTGTGTCATTCCTTAGCTTTTTGGGGGAGCTGGTGTCTCCTCTGCTTTAAGCTGAAGAGTGAGAGCAGTGTTCTTTGCAGAAGATGCCCGAGCACACTGACTCACCCCTCATTTGGGGTGATATTTTGTTTTCTCGCCAACTTCAACCAACTCTTTTACTTTCGAATTTCAAGATGCTCATAGATATAGGATTTGCCCTTTATGCCAGATCATATTTTTGTATATGGTTTCTACTCTTAGTAATAATGTTCTTTGTTTGTATATATGTATGTATTTATTGCTATGGTAACATTCTCTGTCATGACTAACGAAACGAGTTTATCTCTGTGTGTCTTTTTTTGCCTATCCATATCACAGATTACTCCATGGAAGAAAATCTCTCATAGGTCTCACACTGTCTTATATGAGTCGATTTTGAAGAGGTGTTGAATGCAACAGGAAACTGGGATCTAGATTAAATCTCCCTTCTGTGGCTTTGACAGGCCACTTATGATTTTAGTGTTTTAGCTTCAACATATTTAAAATTACGATTTTAAATTATGTGATCTTCAAAGTCCCTTTTCTCTTAAAAATTTATGACTGTTATTCTAAGGAAATTCGAAATGTATGTATTGTATTGTGATCAGGAGGAATAACTTTGGGAGAGGAGAAGCTGGTGGGTAGAGGGGAACGTGATTAATTTAGAACGAAAATGTTTCCTTGCATAACATAAAACCAGGGTGCCTTCAAAAGACTTTCATGCTCATACTGTTCCTCCAGGGGGAGCTGGAAAACTTTTGGGGGACCAGGATTTTGAAAAATAATAAGAATATAAAACTTCTGTCTCACAAGATCAATACATTCAGGTGGAATTGCCTTTTTCATTATCCTTTTTCTATTGGTTTTAGATATATTAATTAGATGTAGATTGTGCTTTTATTAATTGCATATGTAGGTGATTGCAGGGCATATTTTTTTACATTGCAGAATTCACAGACTTTGGAATCTTCAATGCATATTGAAGGCCAAAGTGCAAACATTTACTATGTGACAAACGTAGAGTGATTCCTGATGGGCGACTATGTTATGGTGCAAAGAAAGAGAAAGATTTGGGTCATACTGAGGCCCTGTCATTATCTGCATTATCTTCGGAAAATTAAATAACTGGGTCTCAGTCTTCTCGTCTCTTAAATGATAAAAATATCTATTTCATTGTGTTATTCTTCGAAGTAAATGCTGTGTCAAAGGATTTGAGCCAAGTGCTTATCCTGTGGTAACTTCAGTTTAAAAACAAGTTAAGAAAGGGGTCAAATTTTTTACAGAGCTAATATATAAAAACAAAATTTTAATTTAGTTATGATTTTTTTGTGAGTGTTTGCTTTTTCTTGTTTAGTAGTTTCGCTTTCCACAGGTTCAGTGAACTGCGGTCAACCACGGTCCAAAAAACATTAAATGGAAGTTTCCAGAAACAGTTAATACGTTTTTAAATCGCGCGCCCCTCCGAGTCCCACAGTGACATATCGCGTGGCCTCGCCCCGGCGTCACGCAGGACGTGAGTCCGTCCAGCGTCTCCACGCTGTGCACGCTCCCGGCTGCTGGTCACGAAGCAGCCTTCGCCCTACCTGTCACGGTATCGCAGTGCTCGTGTGCAAGTCACCCTTATTTTACTTACTAATGACCCAAAGAGTAGCAAGAGTAGCGATGCTGGCGATTCGGGCACCACAGAGAACCGCTCGGCACTTCCTTTAAGTGAAAAGGTGAGTGAGCGCAGTGCAGCACGATTTTGTGAGGGAGAGAAAACAAATTCATGTAACTTTTATGACAGTATATGTTATGATTGTTCTATTTGTTATTATTTATCTCTAACTGGGCCATATTCATAAGTTAAACTAATATAGGTATATGCAGGAAAAAATACTGTGTTTAAGGTTTGGTGCTCTGCAGTTTCAGGCATCCACTGGTCTCGGGACACATCCCACACGGAAGAGAAGGCGCTGCTGTATTTGCGTAGTCTGCATAATGGTGGCATCTTTCTTCTGATCAAAGGGTGGGCTAGTGCAATCAGGAGGGACTTTGCAGTGATGTCGCCCACGTCTCCCTGAAATAGAGGAAGCTTTTGAAATCAGCTTCAATCTGGAGTTTGCCCTTTTCGCCAAAATGGACAGGGGGAAATGACCCTCTCCCCCATCGATTTGGTGACTTAGGTACCCAATACAAGGAGATTTCTAAATTACCCAGAAGAGCAGGGAGCTTTCTGAGACCCATACAGAGAAGGTAGACAAACCTAGATGATGAGACAGAGAGGTCTGCTCTGGGATAAGACAAAAACATGTTCATAGCCACACTTGGTCAAGGGTTTTTACCAAGCCAGCGAACGACAGTGTAAAAGTTCAGGTCACGACTTGTGTGTGGTATCTGTAGTTCCAAAGAACATTGCTACCTAAGCTAACGGGTAGTATGCCGTCTGACTAATTTTCATTGTACTGGTTCAGAACCCTTCAGGTGTTATCGTAAACTGATGCCAAGCCATAAAATGGCATATAAAGACCATGGAGATTCTGTTATCCAAATGGGTGAAACTTGGTGAGTAAAGCCCCTAAATAATTCGGCTTGACTAGAAATCATCTGTACCTGTGTTAGTTTCAAGTGACATTTGCACTAAATCATTACAGAAAGAAAACAAGTTTTAAAGTATGAGTTCATTAGGACTGTCATTGGCATTATAGGTAGAGACAATTCACTTTGCTGTACCATTTCTCAACACCAACTGTGAACACACACGTATTATCTACAACAGCCAAAGGTCTTCATTATTAAAGAAACCCAGGTGACAAGATTTCATATTGTGAGGCTGATTTAAGGGTTTCATAGCCTCCTGAAATTAAAAAACAAAACAAAACAAAAAAAACTTGGCTGCAGCAAGGTAAGAGCCAGTATCTTTAAACAACTCTGACCTCTTTTTTTGGATTGTGAACAGCAATAAGTAACTAACTCTCGTAGGGCATAAAAAGTCACCAGGTAAAATTAGTGGAATAGTCAACTTATATGTTTTGTTGCCTATCTCAGAAATACACATAGTTTGGGGATTTTCATAAGTAATATATTTATTAAAAATATTGATTTTTCTCATTCAAATTTAAATTAAACCTATGGGTAATATGTTTCAAACATTGAAGCTCTTGAGATTATAGAATATATAGACTTAAGTGAAAAAAGAAGTTGTTTGCTTTTAGGCATGAAATAAGCAATGAGATTAGGGGGGTAGTTTTTGAAACCAATAGAGAAGGAATTTAACATTTATCGGGTTCTTTCCTTCAAGTAAGCATGTAAAAGAATCAAATACACATCTATTACAGAGAACATTTTCTTTATTAGCATGTGCATCATTAATTAGGGAGATACTACAGGATAGAAGTTAATTAACTGTGAGATCAATACCTAATGCTGATTTTACTTTTTACATTTCTCTGCCAGCACCCAACCAATAAAAGCAGTTATGTGTTTGAGTAAAATGTATCTGACAAGAACCTCAATAGTTCCCGAGGCTCTCACTGAGAAAAAAAAAGTAGCTGAGTTAGTAAAATTTGGGTGTCCACTAATAGCTGAGCAAAGCTAGGAAGATTATATGATAAGCCAAGTTATCTGAGTTATATCAACATTATATCCTTTAAAAATTTGTCACAAATAAGAGTATTCACTATTTCATTGTAGTGTTTGTACATGGTTAGACTTATAATCAAATTTAGTCTATTAATGTCATAGCCTGGATTCCTTTTCAAAAGCATATAGAATAATTACATCTTCCTCTCATTAAGGTGATGGACTGTCACATTTAAAGTGAGCATTTTAAGGAACTTGAGGAAGTTCTCATTTTATAGTGGAGAAAGGTCTGATAAAACCCGAGGTTCGCATCAGAGGGGAGTTGGGTCTGTCCTTTGCAAAATGCTTTTTAACCTACTTGGCAGAAATTTTGGTTATGGGAGCTTTGTTCTAAAGACAGTGGCATCAGGGAAGTATCTGCTGGTTGTCATCATCCAGTACCGGTGTCTGAAGTGTCCATTAAAGAATATTAATGTTAGAGGCCAACCATGAACCATCTTGAAACCTCGCATGAGGCTGAAGTGCAGCATGGAACTGAAAAGGATTCGTGGGTCTAATTTTTCTTTCTGAACCAAGGATTTGGCATTCTTCCCCCAAGGCACAGTATCTGTGTTTTCATAATGACTTTCTTTGTTCCAAGCTAATTGCTTTTGAACCAGTCTCACATTTTGCATTTTTATGGCCCTCTTGATATAGACCTGAGTTAATAATGGAAAGCACTTAGAAAACTGTCACTTGGTAATCACTTCATATGCATGCTATTGGTATTATAATAATAACAGCCATTATTATGTAAAAATTTTTTCCCACTGACTGGTATGTAAGAATCTATGTAAGGTGGAGTATCTTAAGGTAGGACATATGGGAAAATGGACGCCGGAAGTGCATGCCAGAGTGTTAGCAAATATGGGAGATCCCAAGAGATAATGAGTACAGCAAAGTTTGGCTCTTCTAGAATTGTCTCATAAAAAGAGAACACAGAGATAGCAAAATTAAAGACCCACAGACATCATTTAAAACAAAACTAGTTGGCAAAAGCATCTGGAGCGGCATCAACCTAAAGACTGGGGTGATCATTTACTAGTAAATACGTATTTACCTGCGGAACTAAGGTACAACAGTGTCGTAATGGAGACAGTGCAATCGGTAAAGGCTGTATTCCCTGACAGAGTAACACAAATGGGATATAAGAGGCAGAAGAGGCTTGCCAATCGCCTTGTAAATGTATTCTAGTTACTAAACAAAAATAAAATATCTTTTTTTCGCAGTTTTGAATGAATGGATGTAGGAAATGGGTACCTTTGGATAATAACCTCGAATCAAAACAGCGTCACAGACCTTTTGACAAATACATACGGCCTCACCTTTGAAGCAGGCATATTGAAGTTGGTGAGGTAGTATGTGTTCTTTCATCAAAAGATTTATGTATCTCCTTCATTCATTAGTTCAATAATGTCAAACCCCAATTATGTGTCAGGCACAATAGCGGGTACTGAGTACAAAGACTTGAAACACAAAACAAAACAAAAGAAACAATAAAAAACCAACCTGTTACCATATCCCTGGAAGGTACAGTAAAATAGAAAATGTGGTCGTCAATCAAATAATCTTGCAAATAAATGTAATGTCACCCCTGTGATAAATGGCAGTGTATGGTGCTATGAGAATAAATAATAGGAATATTACATCTAGCCTAGGGGGGGAAGGATAGGTTATCTGGGGGAGGAAAAGTGATATTTGAACTAAAATATGAATGATAAATAGCTTTGAGGAAGCGTTAGCCTGGAGGAAGGGGAAGGGGGAGAGCAGACCGTTTCAGGGCAAAGGTGGAGCCTGTGAAGACACCCTGAATTAGGGAGGAGGATGGTGTAATTCAGCACCCAAAAGAAGTCCAGTAGGTCAGATGTGTGCCGAGTAAAAAGGTGGGGTAAGAGAAAAAACCAGAGCATGGAGGGGTAGAACTAATTTATTGTCCAAACTAGATCACTTTTGAGAGTAAAAGGGAGGTACTACCAATGCTTACACCAGAACAACAGGTGGCAGCTGGGACTCTGAGTCCCCCTAATTACAGCCTGCATTAAGGAGAGGTCTTTATGCAGAGAGTGATGGGGTTGTTTGGGAGGATTTTAAGCAGAGGTTTACATATTGGCTGCAGCAGTGGGGAGAGTGGATTATAATGAGGCAGGCGTGCGTGTGGACAGACTACAAATTAGCATGCTTGTTTCCCAGAGATAGGCTGAGAGGCAGTTTCTGTTGTTATTTTTTTGTTTGTTAGGTGTTGTATTCCTCCCGTGGCATGTAAAGAACCAGGCCTAAATCATATCAGTGTTAGGTAGCTAGTCAGACATGAGCAACGACCTAAGGATTAGGGGCCCAGCCCAGAGACTGCCCACAGACCACCCAAAGACCACCCTATTGGTGGTTAGAGAATTCCTTCTGCATCCCCAGAGACAAAGGACAGGAGGACCATAGTCTTAGCTGGCCTAATGTGGCTATAGACGCCTGTGTAGAAGGTAGTACCCTAATTTGCCTACAATATAAGCTTCATTATAATACTATGTTTATGCCTGGAAGTCCATGAAGCTAATTATAACAGACTGAATTCTGGGTATACACATGCACACTGGGCAAGTGTCAATCAAAATGACCTCACTTGCCAGTCACCAAAGAATGCCTTTGTAACCACCTATCACGGCCCCGCATATGACGCAGACCTCTCCCGCCCTCGGGGTTACAGCTCTCCATCCGCCCTGGCTGTTACTGTATCTCCACCCCCATCCCCCGACCCCAGCATGTAACCTTGTTTCCACATGGTTAGCCAGTTTTAGGCTTCTACTTCATAACGTAGTAGCTTTTAATAAACGAATATTTCTCACATTCGCTGAGCTGAAATTCATTTCTTCGGCAGTGAAAAGGACGTAGAGGTGCGTGTTAGCAGAACTCCAATCGCTTCAACAGTAACTTTGGGAATTTCAATGCTTGAAGTTGAGAAGTGCTTGCTCGTTTTTATGCCCATAACTGAACTATGTAGGGACACAGATAGGAATAATAGAAGATGATTATGTTTAGCATCACTGTAGCGTAATCTATTTTGTTCTTTCCGTATATACGAATAGGTATTCACTTATTATATACTTAACAAACTCCTAAACGTTATTACAGATCCTATTCAATCAGTGAACTTCCTATGGAGAAGTGTCAGCTACTGGTCGTCTAGTTTCTTTCCTAAAAAGGAATTTCTATCATTTAAGTTTAAATAGTCAAACATATTAATCAAAGAAATAAATGAAAGTATAGAAAAGTTTTTTTTTTAAAAAAAGGCAAACAACATAAGAACAAGTGCTACATTCTTTTAAGCCTAGCTAAAATCCATCTGTATATCATAAGATTACCAGATCTAGCAAATGAAAGTATGAGATGCTTTATTAAATTTGAATTCCAAATAAAGAACAATTTTTTTTTTTTTAGTATAAATAGGTCTCAAATGTTATTGAAACCTACTTGTAGTTAAATGCTTATTTGGAATTCAAATTTAACTGGATACCGTATTTTATATCTGGCAACGTTCATTATAAATATTTTCTTTATAAACTTCATAAATGATTACAAATAGCATTGTACTAAATGGTTTAATTCAGGAAAGAAGATCTTATTTTTTTAAAGTATATCTTTGGATAGATTTTCAGAAGTAAAGTTCTTAAGTTAGATTAAATATATGTCCATATCCAAATTTATTTTATAGAAATGTTATAGTTTTTATTCATTCATCCATTCATTCATTTAAAATTTGAGTCTGTATCAGCAATGCTTATCCTACCATTTTTTTTTTCTTTGGTATATCATAGTTCAGATTATCCTTGGAGAATTTATCCTCACCGGATGACAGTCCAGTTCTTTGTAAAGTCTCTCTTGAAATCTTAGATGTTTCAGTGAAGGAGATTTCTGGACATGTTAGATATACATTTTTCTAGGTGTCTTGAATTCTATTCCTGTACTCAGCTTTTTGGCGAACAATCTGTGATATATTATCTCAGACTCTCTTTCCTTCTTTGTCTTCCTCTTTATCATCTCTAAGTTTTTGCCTTTTGCACATACAGCATACCTGCACAATAAATGCCTGTTTTGTCAGAGGTTTTCAAATGTTGACTTTCACACTTACCAGCTGAGTGACCTTATACAAGCTTCTTACCTTCTCTGAGCTTCAGTTTCTTTATAGGTAGTAATTATATGACCGGGTTCTTGATAATGAAACCTTTTCAGGGAAACCACTCAATGTGTCAGGAACACAGTAAGTCTTCGATACATCCCCAGGGACACCAGTGAAGACATAAGGACACTTACTGACTTGGGCAAAGCTCTCTAAGAGGCATCACTTGTCTGGGCATGAAAGTCTTGATTGAAAGCATCAGCCAGGGTCCATCTAAATGGACTCAGGTTCTTTCTAAATATCATTCTTCTCAGACCGTGCATCCTGGAAAGATGAATTGATGGTTGCCATACTTCAGCTTTGTTCCATGCAGCACCAAGACTGCTGTTAGTTAATGAAAACACACTCAGATAGATAACGTGTGGCTCATGGTGGTTAAGTGGACCCACTGTGGGGCTGGCGAAGGAAAATATTGCGATGCAGTTGGGGTCTTCAGGCTTTGCTTATCTTCAGGGGGTTTCATGATGTTTTAGTCCTGCAGACAATTGCACTAAAGTAGATATTGCTATGGAACAAGGTCTGTGTTACCAATAACCTCTAAAGCTGATTGTCTCCATTTTATCCTACTTCTCAAGAACACTGTGTTTTCTTAAATGCCTGCTATTACTTACATCATATCTGAGAAAGGCTCTTCTGGCTTTTGTTTTTGTTTTTGTTTTTTTGATGCTATTAATCCTCTCTCTTGCTCACACTCTTGATGCACATTGAGAAATATTCCACCAAGACCGAGGTGCTTAGAAGAGCTTTATGAGCCTCTGGCTTTTTGGCTGAAAGAATAACTTCCTGAGCAGAAAATAACTTCTTCACTAGAGAACGGTTAAATGCTTCCCTGATTACAGCATTGGCTCAGGATTTTAGTGTTTAATCACTTTACACCACTGTCATAGAGGCTTCATTCTCGTTGATTCACTCATGCTTCTACTCGTTAATTATTAATCAATGTATATTAAATTCCTCCCAGAGTTTAATGCCAAATAGCTTTAATGAATCTTTCGATCAGAAAATGAGATCTCCTCTTACTGAACGTGCTTCCTGCAGCCACAGATATAGATGAAGCATCGCAGTGCGGTCGTTCATTGATACTGGTGACATCTATTTGTCAGATCTTTTAAATGTATTTTTGTTAACGTTGCACATGTTAGTTAAAATGTCCACCTCTTAAAATTATTTTTTTTAATCAATAGTCTAGGTACAGATTCCAGGTGAATAAATGAAATAAACCAGATATTCATGGAACATTTACACCCCCCACCCATGGTTCAGTTTCTCAGTGGCATTAAATGCACTTCAACCTCAGGCATGACTCTTGGGAGGATTCTGCCTCAGATTCTTAGTGTGATTTGCTTGCATCTCCCCAGACTTCTGGTTAACTCACTGCTGTTCCAAGCCTTCATCACTGGGTGGCTTCCTGCCACTTTATTTGGATTTCCTTTCCTTCCTTCTCTCTCCTTCAACATAATTGCCTGGCGATCAGAAGCCAGGGTCTGGACCCAGGTGCCTATGTTTGAATCCGGGCTTTGGAATCTATTAGACTCTGTTACAGTGGACAACCAGATAGCATCTCCTCATCAAAATAAAGATATCAGTAGTGACTACCAGAGACGAGCATTGTGAACATTTAAAAGTTAAAGTATTTAAGAAAGTGCCTGGCAAATAATAAAGGTCCAGTAAAATGTATCCACTATTTTTATTACCATATTCAGGATAGTACAGTACAGCCTGGGAATACAAACTTGGGTAAGTCACAGAATTTAAGGAATAGTCAAAAACCAGGTAACACACGCAAACGGAAAAGGCTAGCGACTGATGGCGACAGAGGCAAGAACCAGCACCGTGAAGACGCTGAGTATTTATAGTGGATTTGCGGCTGGGTTTGTTCTTCACAAATGTCATCTCCTGTCTTTCGCAATAGCTACATGAAGTAAATATTTCATGCCCGTTTTCTGGATAAGGAAACTGAGCTGAATAGAAGTGAAGTAGAAGTGAAGGTCATTCATCCTTTAAGTGGAAGCCACGGATTTAAATCCAGATTGCTTTTATTCCAGAGCTCTTTCCACTGTGTGCTTTCTGGTCTGCCATCTGCCTCTGTTTTTTATCTCAGCTGTTACTGGTTAAAAATTTAATATCTACTTCTCAATATTGTTTCTTATATTCTGTAAGGAATTGGGTTGCCTGTGACACCTAATAAGAAAATCATAAACATGTGGGCAGATTGAACATCTGCTTACTTTCTGAGCTGAGCGCTGAGCTGCCAGAGCTGCCAGCCCCTCGTTTAACTTCTTACGATTTTTGCGACAGCCCCGCTCCTCTCTGTCGGGTGCATCAGGACTTCGGCGGTGGCTTGTGCTGCTGTAGCCTCCTGAACACACCCCAAAATAGGAATCCCATGGCGACACTCCAAGAGGGGACCCCCTGTACTGTCCAGTGTAGCACGGGGGCCATTCGGACGTGGCTTTAGAGATGTGGGAGTGCGTTTTCTCCCCAGAGGTGTGTGGGACAAGCGAGTATGCCCACACACCTGTTACTGAAAGAAGTGAATTTAAATTACACCGAAAGTGTTAGGTGAGCAGCTGTTTTGTACACAAGATAGAGACCTGCCGATAGAGAATAAAGAAACAGAAAGTGTAAGAGGCGGGAAGGAAGGAGAAGAGCAATTTGGACATTATACTCTTCAAGGATTATGAGTATTTGCTCATCATCACCTTTCACTGTTTTTCTTAATGTGGACCTTTGCTCAAATACTTTATTAATAATTTTTCAGGATGTATATGAAAAGTGAAGTGGCTCTATAATACAAAGGTGGTCATTCTACATGATATGATTATAAGTGTCCAAGAAGCCCGCCTCCCACTTTGTGTTCACAATAATACACACACACACACACACATACACACAACCCTTACATGCCTCACCTGCAAACACGTCATACACATAGGCGTGCATATACAAACACACCACATCCTCACACACTCCAAACACGGAAAACACTTGACTCTCCCATCATGACACACACACACACACACACACACACACAACCCTTACATGCCACACCTGCAAACACGTCATACACATGGGCGTGCATATACAAACACACCACATCCTCACACACTCCAAACACGGAAAACACTTGACTCTCCCATCATGAGAGGGCAGGGGATAGTGGACCTGGAAGAGTGAGAATGAGATTTGCCGAAAACTAAAATTCTACTGTAGGGGTTTCAATACTCACTTGGTGTTTTTGACTTCAGTGCATTTAAATTCAGAGCAACCTGAAATTCCTCACATTTGAAACTGCTGTTTGTCAAATATGCTTCCGCATGACTCTGCTGCTGATCGTTTCTAGACAGCAGGTTCTGGTAGATAAACCGCACAGACAGAGGGCCTGAGGCTAAAGGGGAAATGAGAATAGGGCAGGCAGTGGGGTTACCGGGTTGTCCAAAACAAACTCAGCTAACACTGCAATTTGTCCCGAGGTCAGTGCTACTGAGAGCTGCCCATAAAAATAAGCGAAAGGTTACACAGAGCATACTGTAGCTAAAGAGTACGTTTTTTTACTTACATCAATACAATGCTTGAAAGGTCAGTTTGGCCCGTATAAAACTAGAACTTATCGGCTATCAATAAATTAAATGAGACATTCCAAACCCCATACCTCCAGGCAATCATAAATCCCAAATCTTAAATTCTTCAAACCAATTCAAGGCTTAATACTTTTCATCTTTAATGATAGTGAATGTGCATTAGTTTGTCTTTTAACTGGCGTACCTTAGTAAATGTTTTAATATTTGGAGAGAGCACCGATGAAGAAATTCTAAAAACGTTTTGAGAAATTGAAAACAGAAGGCTATGTATGATTAATGGAAGCAGACTGACCTGTTTTGAATTTTAGTGTGGATTAGAAGGGCAAATGTTACAGTGCTTACACGTGGGTGACAGTCTGGGCATGTATGGAGATTTTAATAAATAAGATCACTGTTAAGGAATAAAGTCTCCACGTACTCCCATTCTGTGATACAAATGCTACCACCTGAGCTTTAGGCTGCCATTCTCCTTAATACTTTAAATGTTCTTTCTAAGGAACAGTGAAGGGAAGATACTTCTTTGAAGATCCATTAGCTTTAAACTTACTTCCCCTTATCCATCTGATAAAGCCAACCTCTGTTAAGCTAGAGAGTGTTCCTGGCAGGGCCATTTGTCCACTCACTATTTTTGTCTGTGGAAATGACTTATAGGGCAGATGGAGACCAGTTTAGTTTCAAAGTGCTAACTATTGGGCTATACCATCTACATCCGTCGTGAACCAGAGCAAGGTAGTTTTTGAGGTTATATTCAAGAATTTTTACTATAACTGAGGGGGAGGGGCAAAAACTAATATACCAAACCTGAGATCTGTGAAATTACGTTGTTTTTGCAAGGTCGAGGATATTCTTATCCAGAGTTCTCTCAAAAATGTTTAGTGGAAAATCAGTTAATGGAAATATGCTGTTGAATAATAATACACTAAATTTGGTCCATGTGGAGAGGGTCGTTTTTTTTGTTTTGTTTTGATATTTTATGGCAATAAAAAGCCTTCCATAAAGTGGTAGATGCATTTGATTTGCTTTTCCATTCAGTTCCATGTGAAAGGAACCCTCACTGCAAATTGTGTCTAGATACAGTTTTGTTTGTTTGTTTGTTTTTTAGTGTTCGTTTTTGAATGCTGTGATTGTCATTAGGTAATTTATAGTCAAGTGTTATTAGATTTGTGATATGTTATCAAATTGTATTTTTATTCTGTTTTAAAAAGTGAACCTCTTTGAGTAATGTTTTAGCCTTTCAAAACAAACATCCCAGTTCACACTGTTGTTCTTTCTTTTCCCAGCTTTATTGCAATATAATTGGTATAGAATGTTGTGTAAGTTTAAGGTGTGCACGTGTTGATTTGAAACGACTATATATTGTGAACTTACTACCACAGTTGTGTTGTTTAGCACTTCAATGGCCTCATATAATTATCGTTTCATTTCTGTGGTGAGAACATTTAAGATCTACTGTCTTAGCAGCTTGAAAGCATATTATACATTAGTATTAACCATGATCACCATGCCGTCCCCAGAACGTGGTCCTGTTATAACTGGAAGTTCGTACCCTTTGACCGACATCTCCCCATATCTCTCTAGATATCCTTAAACCCGAAGCCTCTCATTTATTGGTCCCTGTGCTCAGTTTGACCCTTGCTGTAGCACCTCAGTATGGCTTCCTTTTGTCAACACGAAAAACGAGGCTTGGTCTCTTGTTGTTTGCTGTGTTGGCATTCAGTCTGCTTCCTACCTTGTCACTAGCAACTTTTAACACGTAGTGATCTGTGTCTCTTCATCCAGTGCTATGCCATTAGTGATCTGTGTCTCTTCATCCAGTGCTATGCCATTAGTGATCTGTGTCTCTTCATCCAGTGCTATGCCCTGCAAGAGCAACAGGCTGCCCCCAGGACAAATTTCTGGATTGATCAGATATAGTCTCATCTTTTGCATAGTGATCTGTGTCTCTTCATCCAGTGCTATGCCAGTGCCCCGCGAGAGCAACAGGCTGCCCCCAGGACAAATTTCTGGGTTGATCAGATATAGTCTCATCTTTTGTAATACAGAGACCTTAAATACGACAACTTAAGGTAGCTTGTTTCCCTTCCTCAAATAAATGGTCCAGAAGTAGGCAATTCAGAGCTCTTAGAACCATTTTCCCATCTTCCAGGTGAAATTTCCATTTTGAAGTTTTCGTGTTTGAACCAGCTCTCAGTGACTCCTACACGTGGGGAAGACAGAAAGGACTAGGGAGGACATACTCGTTCCTCATCAGGGATGTGGCCAAAAAGAAACGCATCTCCTATGTCACTGGTTCGTCACATGAGCCCACCAAACTATAAGGAAGGCGTCAAATGTGGTCACGTGGCTAGCTAGAACATGGGCATTCTATTACTAAAGAGAGCGGAGGTGAAAGTGGATGGGAATCGGACCATAGCCAGGGTTCATAGAGAATCATACTCCGTATCCATGAGTAGAAACCACACTAAAATATTAACAGGGCAGGGGGAATCTCGCAGGATTTTTATTTCATGTTCTATGATTTATTTAGACTTTCTCCACTTATTTTATCTCTGTATTTTAAGTAGTTTTACAATGATCTATTACTTGAATAATCCAAAACTATTTTAAAAATTTAATAAATGAAATCCCACAAGGATGCATTGTGAGAGAGGCTATCATAAAAGCAGCTTTCTGAAGATTTTATTGAATAAGCCTTCAAAGGACTGTGGAAGAGAAGGTCTGGCAGGGGGGAGAGACAGGACCGGACAAGTGACAAGTGTGAGAAAAGAAAAATCTTGGTTGCCGCTGATGAAATCTCTTTCTTTTAAGAAGTAGGGCAGATTAAGGAAGAGTGGGGGAGTGGGGAGGGAGAGCAAGTGAGCCAGCATCACCGACGGGAAACACATTAAAAGCTTTAAGCTTGGTGATCTGGAGAAAGGCTATTGTAGCTTAGCATATCTATAATTTAAATAATACTGTTTTATGTTAAGTAAATATATTGCTATTACTACAGTAAGAGCTATTTTAATTAGTTCCAGCAATCATGATATAAGGGGATGTATTCCAGCTCAGCCGTGTTTCATGAAAATAATTACGTTGGAAATTTGTGTAAAATAATGATGATATAGGCTTTTGATTTGAAATCTTCAAAAAAAAAATTATGTCATTACGACAAAAAAAATAGATCCACAGGAAACTGTTTGGAAATCAATGCCTGAAAAAATTCTGGTTGTGTGCATACTGTTAAGTGTTATTAACACAAACATTCAGATGATGCTAAGAGATCTTACAAAATGCGCCCTGGCATTCACAGAGGTTTATCTAACTAAAGATTAACTGAAGATTTTCAGAGATGCATTGTCTATTAAGACAGTAGGTGTTTAGGCACGTGGATAGAGTCACTGGATTGTGCCCACTTAGATGGATGACATTCCCTGGGTAGACGTTGACTGAGGGGTCAGTGGAATTGCATTTCTAGTAACTAGATTTTTAAAAAGACATTAAAATGATATGGCATGTTCACACATCATTTTCATGACCTGTTCCTTCTTCTGACACATGCTTTGGTCACAGGAGGGTCGAGTACATTAAATATAGTAACCTCAATAAGTATTTGCAAAAGCAATTCTAAGCAGACGACAGTAGAAATGGAAAAATTTAGAAGGGACTGTTATTAGGTAATATTCTATCTCCCAAGTGAAATTGTAGTGACAATGATGTCAGAAATAGGAAGATAAGAATGGTGAGGGGGTTCAGTAAGAACAAATCCTTTAGTATATTGTGTAACATATAATATTATATATGAAAATTAAAAAACAAACTATGGGCTGGATCATCGTATCATGTAACAAGTAACTTTGCAGGTTTTGCAAAAAGTAAAGTTTTTGTTTTGTTGTTTTGTTTTTGTTTTTATTTTTTATTTTTGTCCTGAAGAGAAGCATTAAGACTTAGCTAGTGGCACAGCTTAGCTCCAATAACAACTTCCTTTTGCTGGGATTTAATTGGGGATGCTTCCAGAATTGGTAGTTATCTTGCCAAATAAGAAATGGGAGTGTTACATTTATATATTTTTTTGAAGTATATATGGAGATGTACATATGCGAAACACTTCTTGGGATTGATGTAAAAGTAAATATCATAAAATATCTTAATATGAGTTTATATTTATTAATTTATTAGAATATATATTAATTTTAACTTCATACATATATGTATGCTTTCTTAGAGAACGGAATGCTCTTCATTCTGCTCTGTATTTTGCTCTATGGAAGAAATATAAACAACATAAGGGAAAATAGTATCTTTGTCAAAATATATCTTGCAATTATTTGTCTGAAAATGAATTAATATAGCTTTCAAGATAATAGAATTACTTTTGGAATCAAAGAAGAATTTTTTTAGCCTTTAAGAAAAGCAGCTGCTAGAGATTAGATGGCTTTCCCCTCATCCCAGAATTAGCAAACCGTAGATTAAGCACTTGATGCTAGGTCTCTTTGACTCTAAAACCCATCATCTGATACCTCCACTGAAACAGAAGGTTCATAAAAGCAAAGGCAGTGACTGTTGTGTTGTGTTCACCATTCTACCTGCAGAGCCTATTACAGTGTCTGGCCTATAATCAGTATGCGTAAATTAAAGAATGTCAGAGACATAGCCTAAATGCTAATTTTGGCTAAATAATCTGATTAAAACCAACTGATCTGACTTTGAAAATACCATGCTTTGAAATTCCCTCTACTGACACAGGAACATTTTGAGTAGCAGGTAGTAGAGAGAAATACACTGATTTCCTGAATAATGTAAAACTAGTGAGAATGGACCAGCCGTCCTCTTCCTAGTGGGATTCTCCACCTGCAGCCTTCCTCTGCTCCATGTTTCTAGAATGATCACTGATTTGAAGAATGGAAGATTCAACCAGTTTCTGTTCTGTATTTGGAAAGACACTGTCCAGTCACTCTTCTTTTGATGTCCAGAAACACAGGACACTTAATAATAGGTGCCTCTCGTATATCCACATATTTATGTTTATATAGTCACTTTTAATGATCATTTACTATGATGCTTTCTTAGGCCCTGGTGGTACAAAGACCATTGAGAATCAATCAAGGCATTCACAGACTAGAACTGATGGGCATGCCATGTGAACATATCCTCATTAGTTTTATATCATTTCACAAATGGCTTGATGTATCAGTATCTGATTTATAAACAGTATAAAGAACTACTAACTACTGTTCTTTAGGAAACAATATACATATACACACACATATATATACACACATATATACACACATATGTATATATACATATATGTGTGTGTATATATATATATATAAATAAAATTAGAGTATTTTTTAAGCAGAAAGGTAAGTTGGGCTTAAACTATAAAGGTTTTATGCTACCGAGTTAAAATTTTATTTATTTCATAATGAGAGTCAACAAAGTCTTTAAAGATAGAAGAAACTTGCTTAAAATTGTCTTTTAAGTAATATTGGCTTTAACAGAAATTAGGAGGCTGAAGATAGAACCTGGTTGGAAGGGTAGAAGATAAATGCCTCTTATAATAATCCAGATACAGGGGATAAGAACCTTCTAAAGAAATATCAGAAGAACTTGGTTAGGAATAAAATTGTGGGATAAGGAGGAAAATGAATCAAGGTTTCTCTGTAGTTATTTCATTGTGTGGTTTTGTAGAAGACAACTACTCTAGAAAGGTAATATAAAAAGGACAGTTTATGTTCTTTTGAAAAGCCCAAATTTGACTAGTTATATATCTGTGTGGAACTACAGATATATACATATGTCTGTCTGTCTGTCTATCTATCATCTGTCTGTCTGTCTGTCTAGCTAGCTATCTAGATGTATGTGTGAATGTATCAGAAATGTTAAAAAACACTTCACCTTGTAAAGCGAAGCCATCGGTTTGGCTATCTGGAGCAACACGTGGAGAACTGTGAGGCTGGGGCGAGGATCAGCAGGACAGAACACATGACTAGCGGCGTCTACCACATTGAGAAGATGGGACAGGCAGCATTCATCCCGTTTTGTTTTCCACCCTAGGTAGAGACAGTGGCCTCCGTCGTGAGAGTAAATGGTACCCCCAGGGGGATGACGTAGACATTCCCCTGTGCCCTGTGGCTTTCATTTTGGCCCCTTTCCCAAGTTCCTGACATGGTTATTTTTTATCCCTATTGCTCATCCATATATGCTTCAGAACTTTTAAAAATTCCTTTTCTTGAATTTCTATTCAAGCCATCTAGTAGCACAGTTCCTTACGTGGATTACTTTTTTCCTCTTTTCTGAGAGCTATAGCCCTTTCCTTAAAATCCATCCAGTAATGTATACTGGCCACCAGTACATGTACCTCCAAAATACCGACTGCCTGCTCGCATCGTTTTGAACACCTTGAGTATATGTTCTGTTTTCCCATGACAAAACTTTGATATTTTACCTAGTTCTACCTCATTTTTAACTATGTGCTTGAATAAAACTGAAATTGGCCATGTTTTGGGGGTACTATGTAAACATTATCAACTGTTGCAGCTGGGACAGCTCTTTCATTGCCTGTCCCCAGTTATAACGAGGGTGTGGAGTGCCTCTGTGCCCATCATTTCTCTTTCAGTAAATCGATGTTGTCCTGTGAACTCTGAGCTCCAAAATTAACTGTATGTGGAAAACAAACATTATCAGGTATTGAGCAACTCTTGCCCTAATGTTTAACCAAATAAGATGTTTTATTAGAATCTATATCTTTATAGCTTCTTTTTAGCTGCTCTAATAAACCCTTTCAAAACAATATGTTATAGGAGATCAAAGAGTGATGGTCCATTAGAGTCATTCCTTATTAACGGTAGTCAGAAAAGGAGTAGGACATAAATCAAAGTGTGTCCGATATGTCCTTTAGTAAACTGAGAGAGCATTGTGTCACTGTGATATGCGGCTTTACACCAAATTAAAAGCCGCGTGAGGCACTGAAGCTTCCTAAGCTGTGACAGTGGATCTGCTCCATCCCGTCTCGGTTTCCCACAGCAGTGCCACCTGTGAGCACTTCCTAAGAATCGAGAGATTGAAGATGAAAAGGACATCAACAAAGTCCTAGAAAACAGCCAGTTTACTGTCGCTGAAGAGATGTACAGCATAAATTGATTGTACTGATTTCAGCTTGAACAAAGTAACAGCAGGTTTCTAAGCCGCTGTTGTATATTAGATGAAGTGGGGCTATCAAATACAGTGAGGACAGAAAACGATTTCAACTGCGATTCACTGAAAAACAACACATCATGAGGCATGGCATGAACCATAGCAACAGAGCAATGCAGTATGTGGCCTTAATGGGTAGAGTTAATCTCTTTAAAAGAGCTCAAAAAGCTGTGTTAATTGTGCTACCGTTCTCTCTACCCTCAGTTCAAAGGTCCCGTCATCTTTGACTGTTGGCACTTTTTCATGGTTGTGTGTACCTACATCTTCTAGATTATTCGAGCCCATGGGGGTATAAATAAATGTATTTTATACTCTTAAATATCCCTCCCATGTTGTATTAATCATATTTTTAATTTCTGTGCATTGATGCTTTAACATCTACCAGATGGTTATTAACTCTTCTCAAGTAAAATCTGGCTCACCCAAAAACATCTGGAGGCTTTAGATAGCCCAAACCATAGGCTTGAACAGTCACAGGGAACATGAACTTGACAGGGGACCATTCTCAAACATCGCTAGCCAGTCCAAAACCTGCTTAGCCCGTCTCTCCCATTGCTTCTCCTGGAAACCACAAGGAAGGCATCTCCCTCACTTGGCCTTTCTCCCTCTGCCTCGTGCTTCTGCTCAGTGACCCTGTGTGGCCACTATGTTCTCCTCCCCAGGGACTGTGGATGTAGCAAAACTATGAAACTCTGCTTTCCCTCTCTTGACCTGCTTCTGCCCTCACCACACCTCACTTGGCAATATGCGTAAAACACCGGGAAGCCTTTTCTCCTTAGAACCATTTTAACATTTGTTTTGCTTTTTGAAAAATTGTTTCCAGACAGCTACCATCTGCTCGTTGAATACAGATATTAAGGTGAAGTTTTGCATTTCACTTTTTATAGGTGAAAACTTTGGGTCGAAAAAGAGAAGGGGTAACAGCCTTAGTTTTCCTTAATGGGAGCCGACACCGTGTTGATTAGAATTTATTGCTATTTTACTTTGATAAATGCTTCAGAGGCTGTTTTTTCTTTGTTGTTTCGTTTCGAATGCCCTTCCTTCCTTCCTTCCTTCCTTCCTTCCTTCCTTCCTTCCTTCCTTCCTTCCTTCCTTCCTTCTTTCCTTCCTTCTTTCCTTCCTTTCTTTTTTTGTGACCAATTTTTTCCTCTGGTAGTTCGAATGTTGCATGTTAGGGCAAAAATTAACATACATCACTTTTTGGGAGGTGGTACACACAAACACGATAGCTGCCTCCAATGTTAAGTTATCTTACAAATGGATCTACATTTTATATAAAGGAAGTCTAGAGACTTCTAATGATGAAGAACTTGGATTTGTAATCTCTTTTTACTTTTTTTTTAATAAAGTTTTTTACAATATTTTAAAAGATAATGTATTGCTACAATTATACCTTATGGGATTTTTATTTTAATAAAATATGTGATAAGTTGGGGCAATCGTGATAACTAACCTCTATTGAAAATTTACTATCTGCTTGGGGCGATTTTAAAGTCTTTTTACATGGTTTAATCCATTGAATATTATTATTTTAATGTGGATAAAACTGAAACACAAGAGTTTAAAGTAACTTTCCAATGCTAACGCCTAATTAGAATTTCAGGAATTGAAGCCAGTTTTTGACTCCAGAGTTCAAGCTCTTAAGTACTATGAAATACTGCCTCCTGGGGTAGATCATTAGCAGTGACTTTAATCTCAACATCTGATTTGATAAGACATTCAAAAATCCTTCAATAAAGAGAAAGTTTTAAATATTTTTTGGCTCATATCATCCCGATTGCAGGATAATTGCTGAGATGTCCACTTTCTCGGTGTAGACACCATCATCGTTACACAAATAAGGTTCTGATTTTTGAACATACTGAAAACTTGAATTATTTTGTATGCTAATGAGACCTAGAGCTCAGAGTAGGTTATAGGAAGTTGCAAATGACCTTATGAATTCAAGAAAGAAGATGCCAAGTTTGTATTTAGGATACTTCGACTTATCTAGGTAATCGTTAAGTCTCTATTTCTCTTGACTTGGCTGTCAGCACTTTTTTTGTTTAGACAAGAGACATGCTAAATAAATTATCTTTGGAAATGCAGAGCTTGGAAGCTCACAGTGGGGAATTTTACAGTGCCATTGCAGAATACTGAATTATAAACCGACGATACTAGAAAGTGTTCTCATTATGTTGTGATATGACTTCGTGCTATATAAACATTAAGAAACTGTGGTCGATCATGCAAAAGGTCCATGGACAAGGTTAAGAAGTTAATAGTGGAGATGGGATGCTATTTAGATCTGAATTATTTGAATTATGATGCAGGTCTTCTTCCCGTACATCAATTACACCAAGAAAAATCAAAAATAAAATTCAAACAAAAGAAACAGGGAAGTATGTCAGGAGCAGTGGTAGGCACATCCATTTTATCATGAGGGACAGTAAGAAGATCATGTGCATCTGTGATGGTCACTTGCTAGATTGTTTGTTTTCACTGCAGTGATTAATTTTGAGAGGCCCTTCTGCATCAGGAAGTATACTGGAAGATCCTCTGTTTTGATATATAATTGCTCTTAATTTTATCAAAGTACAGTTGGGAGATTTCTTGTGTAAGATAAATTGCTATGTTAATTTAATGGAATAATTTGGTTTGTTAGTTTGATGCTCTTCGTAAATTTTCTTTTCAATTTTCGCTAAGGATATTTGAATGTCAATATCTACTTGAAATCATGACTGTATTTCTTTTTTTAATTAAATTATTGGGGTGACATTTTTTTCTTGCGGTGTTTGAGCAGATCCAATAACTATGCCATAAACATTTTATTGAACCAAGACATGACAAGATCTTTCTTTTTACTTATTATTGGCTGTTAACGTTCTTGTCAAATTTAATGTTTCACCTGGGAGTTGGCTTTTAGTCAGAGTTCATTCTTATATGTGTCTACCTTTCAACCTTGATGCAAAATTAATGACTTCTTATTATCTCAGTCATAAATGAATCTTCAAAAGACATAAGGGGCTTTCTGTAATCCTGTTAAGGGTTTCTATTGACGTAGGTATGAACCGTGCAATTTCTTCTACTGAGTTTAATGGCTTAAAACATTATTTTAATAACACTTGCCATTTTTCTAAAAAAATATATCTCAGAAATTCTTTTTAATTATCTTTCAATACTATTCAAAGTAGGATAGCTTATATGATTGAAGCATCTTTATTGGTAGTTTAAGTTGTGGGCTTCAAGGAAACCCTTTGAGAAAGAAGATTCTCATTGCTTTCACAGCTACCAACATCCAAGAGGAAAGCCCTGCTCAGTAAGAAGAACTTTATGATATCTCTATCTCTATCTCAAGAGATATAGATATATGTCTTTTGTTCTTTACAGCATGGTTCAAAACTTTAGGTAAACATTATTGGTTTATTCTATATTTAACTAAAAGAATTGCATTTTTCCAAGATCCCTGATGTTCTATAGTTATATAAAGTATAAAACTTGCATGCGAATGACACATACCAGCTTTATTTATTTGAAAGATGTTCTGAAACAAATATGGCAAAATATTAACATCTGTCAAATCTAACTATGCATATCAGGTGTCCATTTATGTTCTGCTATGGGATATGCCAGATAACACAAAAATAAATGAAGATATAGATTTTAACTTACATCTCTTCACGCTGATTTTTCTCTGCTTTCTTTAATACTTATATGTACCACTTTTTATTACATTTTCAAGATTATTTCTTATTAATCATTTCCCTCATCTTCCAAAAAGATAGTGCATTTATACTTCTCCTATATCTCCTAATGATTCTTATAATTTGGGACTAATTCATTATGTTTTTTAAAATTTCATTTTAATGTGGCTGAATGCAAATCCAAATTTCAAATATCATATTTGAAAATTTTATTTCACCACATAAGATTTTACGAGAGTTCAATTGTTCTGTCGCACACCTCAAATCTTAAATTACCTGTCATACTGGAGACCATTATTTCTTCTTATCGTCATAGTCATCACCTCATTATTTTAGTTCATAACTGTACACATACGCAGGTTGGACTATTGGCAGAGGATAGATGGATACAGGTTTCCCTTTATGTCTTTTCAAGATCTTTACAGAATTTTCTCTTAATGGCAGCCCTCAGGTCCTCATCTCAATTGCTTAGTCTTTCATTGCCAATCCTGATGTGCTTTCATCTGGCTGACGTTTTGCATGGAATCTGAAAAAACTCTCAACAACAAAACTATGTTTGTATACAAATGATGTGCCTAGTATTATTCTAAGTACTGGAATTGTAGCTGAGATGAAGATATGCCCTTGGCCTTGAGAAGGTTACAGTCCTTTATCTCTATATTTGTAACAAGGGCATCTGCTATCTTCTGCCGTTCAATTACATGCCCTGCTCTGTATTTTCTCTGTAGGTAGCTTAGTTCGTGCCTCTGTCCAGTTAGATGACTGATAATGTCAGAGCTTATGAGAGTCCTAGGTGATTTGGGGATTTATTCTCATTCTTGATAAAGATTGATCTTTGCATAGGCATGTTTGTGAACCAAGTTTTACTGGGGTAGAGTTTAACGATCAAGATCTGAAAGTACCAGTCAGTTGTACCCTACATAAGCCAGGGGAATTCTGCCCTACAATTGCACTTGTGTGCTTTTGCTGAAATTGTGCCTCTGGTCCAGATACTGATCCTTGGCGTTCACTCACAGGAAGCCCTTCCCTAAGTCCCGTTCCTGGTCACTGACCCAGGCAGGTCTTCAGCTTCAGAGCCACTCAAAAACTATCATTTAAAGGAGTTAGACTTTCCTATGTCCAAGAAAAAGAGCATCTTGTCCTAGTCTCCCCTACATTCCTCTCTAAATCCAGTTTCTATTACTCCATCTTGGCCAAACATAAGTGTTCCAGTGAAGTTTTAGTATAAACTTCAAAGAAATAAGCACCATACATATGAGTGCTAAGAAGTTATTTAGGATTGTCATTGGTTATATGAAACATTCCAGCAAAAATTCTTAGGAATTTTTTTTAAATTAAAAATTTAAACATTTTATTTTAATGATTAGTTTAGAACAGTAGTTGTTGGTGTGCATTTTATTTTATTTTCTTATTAAATTTATTGGGGGTGATATTGGTGGATAAATTTATATAGGTTTCAAGTGTACAATTCAATAATACATTATATACATATTGCATTCTGTCAAATATTTTGTGACAGAAAGAGCTGACTTTGGAAATTTGTTTTTTCAGGGTATTTTCATAGCAGTTTTTCAAGCCTCAGCA
Organism: Pteropus alecto; assembly: GCF_000325575.1. Classification (NCBI taxonomy): domain Eukaryota; kingdom Metazoa; phylum Chordata; class Mammalia; order Chiroptera; family Pteropodidae; genus Pteropus; species Pteropus alecto. Next base: position 4,743,473 of record NW_006439191.1, on the reverse strand, counting down.
ATAGGCTTTTGAGAGAGTTTTGTTCACATAGGCCTTTTGGTATTTCCTAAGATATACCATAGAGATATTCTGTGACTTAAAGGAATATCTTTAAGTTCATAGTGTAAGTTATGCCTTGATTTCTGGAATCGAGTACCTTCTCTGTGCAAAAGACTTTGGTGGGCACTGAGATGCAGAAGCAAATAAAGCAGGTATGGTTCTGGCCCTCAATATACCTATGTTCAGGTTAACTCTACAGTTTACTAGTTGTAAGACTTTAGGAAGATTACTTTACCTATCTTAGTCTCATCTGTTAGAAAAACAAACAAACAGTAATCCTTATGCCTGCTCTGTTAGATTCATAGGTTGTTTGGTGAATCATGAGCTAACACATCCGAAAGTACTTTGCAACTAAAATGTGTTAAAATGATCAGTATCTTTTTTTCTTTTAAAATTGCAGTAAAATACTTTCTCAGAAAACACTAAGAAATTTACTAAGAAAGAAAATTAAAACATAACTGATTAAAATTGAAATAGGATTGATAATGAAGAACCCCTCCCAGTTTTACCTACTTATTTCTACAATACAGCTTGGACATGACTGTTATAAAATGTCCTTACTATTATTGCATATAAATTATATTTCTACCCTAATAATTAAGAATGTACTTTCAGAAATGAATGGACTAAGTGTCAAGAAAGAATTCACAACTCACGGAGACAAAGTCGACAGAAATGCTCAAATCATTAGCAAGTGCAAGGATTGAGTTTTTTTTAAAGAAGAAACTATATGAAATAGATTAAAGTAATTTGAAAGCATGCATGTACCATGGATCACAAGATTTATGTAGCATGCACGCTTATCCTGGTTTCTCTCATAGGGAATGACAAACTTATTGCCCTACCACTTTTGTCCAGGGGATGACTTAATATTTATTGCACAGTTTGTCTCAAAGTTATCAGTGACACAAGAAGGTGACTAGGTAAACATCTAATACAGTTGATGAAGATAACTTTAATTACTGCCCTAGGGGGTTTGAAATAGTTAATTATAGAATTCCTTTTCCTAAGTAAACTTTACATACTAAGATGCCTAGTTGATCTCAAAGGAATTTTAAAATAATTTGTATGAAAGACATAAACAGTGGCAATTTGGGAATGTAAATCAAATTGCAGAACAGATTTCGTAAATGAGAGTATTTTTGGACTCTTTTGTTTTCTTTATATAAATAACCTGCCATTTGTATCCAAGGGCATTTCTGTGCAGCCTTGTGTGGGTGGCATAATTACACAGAATATTGCAAGTAAAACATCTTTATATCAATGTTAGATTACAGTCAGAACTTGATGTCACCTGTAGTCAGAATCTGATGAATATACTTGTATTAAATGCCAAAAATAGGATAGAAAGCTCTATTTCTAAAAATAGGACCTAATAATGTAAAATAATTAAGTTTATAATTAAGAGCAGACATACTCCTCATTCTTTATCTTCTTGCTGATTAACTAGTTCGAGTGACACTTAAAAGTCTTGAACAATAACTTTTGAAGGTTGCCCTTTCTCTTTTGGGATCACAAAATAAATGGGTGCTGCCTACAGAGAATGCTTAGAAAGAAAGAATGTCTTTCTTCAGCCTCCAGTATTGTCTTTGATACGCATTAAATTTCACATGTTCTGTGCTTATCTTCACTTTTATGTTGAAAATACCATCCACTTTCTGAAGAAATGCCTTATTTTTCATGTCCCCTTATTTTTCATGACCAAATGTTTAATTTTCTTTTAGTCTCCCGTCAAGTAAGTCATCAGTATTTACTGTGTGCACATTTTGTTGCCTGATACTGTGGCAGGCACCAGAAAAGACACAAAAACTGTAGGACAGTTTTGGCTCTCAAAATGTTCTGTGAAAAAAGGAATCCTATCTTGCCCTCGTCTGAACTGGTGTTTAGCCAATAAAAATCGATTTGACTTGACACAAAACCGCGATGTAAGAATACATCTGTGTCAAATTTGATGCTGAGTTTTACGATAAGGTATATTAGAAACTGCATTACATATTAGAAATTGTGTTGATGAGATTATATCTATGCATATTTTGTTATTCTAATATTGAAATAATGCATAGTCTTTTGATAACATCTTAAAATTAAAGAGGGACATAAAAATTGGGAAAAAATTTTCATTTCAGGACATAATTGTAATCATTGATAACAATTGCTAACATTTTGGTATAATTTCTCATATTTTTCTATACATAGGTTAAAATATTATAATCACTCTATATACAGTTATTCTATTATAAAATATTGCTTTTTCAATTCACAGTCTTTGTAAATCTTTTTCAAATTATTGCCTCTTTTAATTACTAATTCTTCAATACAATTGGTCCTCCCTGTTTTTTGCGAATTTACCATATGCCAGGCTCTAAGGTCCAGGGCTAGTCTCTGTACTAAAGGAGATTATAGACATGGCTAGTAGACAAACAGGTAGGTGTGCAATTTCAATCCGGAAGGCTAAATCTATTTCAACAGTTACTTTATAGGCACACAAGTTGACTCTTGAGTGTCACAAAATTTTCATAATTGTCCTCTATATTTTGTCATATCTAGTACTACTGGTGGTCCATCAACTGCTCTTACATAAGGAGTATTATTAATTAACATCACTTGCAAGTATCTTACTTTGGTATTACCTCCTCTCTACCCTTACCTTTTTATCTTCTGTTTTCCTAGAATAACTATTTTCTTAGAAATGTTTTGAACTGATCAGATCATTCTGGATATTTATGGACTTTTAAGATTGAAGAGAATTTGAGTTTTAAGCATATCGGTGGCCAGCGTGGGGTGTAACGGATGGTTGGTAGAGATTCCTCTGTTAGTAGGTCAATTTTTAAGTCTTATCAACTGTTTCTATGTAGGATATTTGGTGTTTTATGGACATAAAATTGCTATAGAATCTACCCTTATTTGTCCCATCATGAATGAAGATGAGGCGATTGTGTGACTATAAGAGATTCTAACATTTACCATTTTTTTAGGTTCCTGTCATATGACAGTCTGTGTAAAAGGTGTTTTAGTACATTTCCACATTCAATCTCTATGAAAACCCTAATCTATCAGGGATTTTCCCTGATTTATAAGTGAAGAAACTGAGAAACTGAGATTCCAAAGTTATAAATGATGTGCACAAGATCACAAAACTACTCAGTGGAGATAACTGCTTTGCCTGGTTCTGTGAATCTATGGGTAGGTGTTTTTCATAAACTGTAGAATACTTATTCATTTTCTCTTGACCTACTTGCCTCAGATTCATTTTCTTCTTCTTTTTTTTTTTTCCCTCCTCTGAATTCCAGTTAAACATATGTTAGGACTTCTCATTATGTATTCCATGTCTCTTACCTTCTGTTTTATAACTCTTCCTTTTTCCCCCCTTATAATATACACTGGTTCATTTCATGTCCAATGTATGTATTTTTAATATTAGTTGGATACATCTTATTTCTAAAAGTCTTTTTTGCTTCTTTTTCAGATCCACTGTCATCTAAGTGACAGTTACCTATAGACAATTTAAATATTGTCATTTATTTAAAATAGAAAAAGATGATTGTTTTATAATGTTTGATAATTTCAAAACTAAAGTTTATGTGAATCTGTTTCTAATGTATATTTTTTTTGTATTTATTCTTTCCCATGGTGCCTTGCATGGTTACCTTTAAGTGTGGCAATATTTACGCTGGAGTGAATGTGTGCGGGGATTCTTTAAAATGTAAAATGAAAGCACATTGCAGGGAATATATGAATTTGCTTCTGTCAGAAATCCAGGAGCACTACAACACAGAAACCCCCTTAAAGCAAATTCAGGGGGTCACCTGCCCCTTTGAGCTCTGTGTATCCTGGCTACATATACTTCTGTAGTTCACTCTACTGGCACTGTTTATCCAGGAAAGTTTTCATTTGTTTCATTTGCTTTGGTCTTCCATGCTATTTCCACAGCCACTCAAATGTCTGTGCCATGCACAGTGGTGGTAATAGGGCGGGAGACCAGTTCTGGTTTACTTTTCTTCCGATAGTATAGGTTTTGGGGATTTCCTAGTTTTGGGAGGGCAACATCCTCTCTATGGCTTCTTTCTGAGACTGGCCCACTGAGGCTGCAGACCAAAGCCCAAGTTTACCATATAGACAGGTTGATATCCTCAGGATAGAAAGCACATTTAGCATTCCAAATGTATCACTGCCTGCTCTGGATTTAGGTTTTAGTTCTCAGAATTTGGCCAGACAGTTATTCCACTGTCGCTTCAGCTCCTTTATGCTTTAATATTCCCGAAAGAAAAAAATATATATTTATCTAGTATATTAGTGGCTTTCGCAGTACCTTGCCCTTCATTCCAGAAAAAAAAAAAAAGACTGTCCTTGCTAAGTCCTCAGCTGGGACTCCAGGTTACAGCACACGTCCTCCTATTTTCCTTTAATGTTGCATTCCACACACCTTAACTGTTCGATATCTTTAACTGATAGATTCACATGTTCTTCTTATAAGGGTCAACTAAACACAGCCATCTACGAGAAGTTAGCGTGAATAATGCTTTCACCAGCAAACCTAGTTAAAACTTAATGTTCAAAGTCTTTGCAAGTTGCACAGAAGCAGGGTTTCACACTTGAAAATTTAAGACTGTAATGTGTTCTCACCTTTCAGGACCTTGCATTCCTTTTAAATCACAAGATGCGAGAATTTATTAGAGTTTGATGTGCAAGTGATGGCATGCTTAATATGTTATATGAGCGTGGTGTCCTCTAGCGCTCCCTGGACCAACATAAAAACAAAAAGTTGCATCTCATTGGAGCTGTTGAAACACACAAAAATTTTTAATAAATAAGAATTACGGTGCAATAAAATTCATCATTCTATGAGGAATTGGGATAGCACTAAATGTCTTTGGAAACTCATATTATTCTTTCGCTCTTTCTGTTCCTACTCTATTCTATCATTGCAATGAATTCTTTAGGTATTTCCCTGGAGGATTTTAAAATCTAAATGAGCCCCAAATCCCCGTTTCTCCAAATTGTAAGATTATTTTTCTTTTTCACAGTAGGAAACCTACGTATTCTGCGTAGATTTTAGGCTGTGCAGAAATGCACATATGCCTTTCTGGTTCTGAGCTGTCTTTCTCCTCTGCATACTCTGTAGCTGGTGCTGCCAGTGCCCGGTCCACATCTCCATGGCATTTGTCATTTCCATGCTCAGTAGTGTCGTCTCCACCTGCTGGACTCCGTGGCTCTGTCCGAAGGAGCCTCCTCTTTGTTGGACCAGGCTGGAAGTGCCGAGGGATTTCTACCATGGAGAAGCAGCACTTGCCCAGTGACTGTAGGGTCCTGGTGAGCCAGGGCTCCTGCTCTCTCACTCCTTAGGTGGGTCACTGAGTCTTGTGTTCTGCACTGGCTCCTAGTTTTCATGAGCGCGATTAAGCGGCATTTGTCCATGGTGGTAACTTGCTTGGTAAACTTGCTTATGGCTATTTTATCTTCCCTTTCTTACTTTCCTACTTCCCTCTTGAAGTCTCCTGGGACTACCTCCAAATAAACTACCTGTACCCAAATTCTTAGAATAGGGTCAGCTTCCAGGAAACCCAAATAAAGACCTACCCCTTGCTTCTTCCTCAAACTACATTAGTATGGAAAAGGCACTGATTAACCAGATATGTGGTTTCATACTGAATTTATCTTTAGCTTTCTGGAATCATTCGAGAGTTAACAAATATTCAAATTCACATATCTTTAATAAGCAAACCTAACAGAAAATAAGTTTACTAAATGCTTGTCTAATTTATTTAAATTTGTAGATAAGAGTGAGAGTAGTGGCTGTTAGTAAAAAGATAACACACGACACTGTGGAACTCCTAAAATGTATATTTCATAGGTATTAATACCTCACAACATCCTTATTAGATCGGAACTATTATCATCAGCATTTTTAATGAAGAAACAGAGGGAACCCATGGTTAAATGACTTGTCTAAGTTTAGCGTTTGTGTTAGAGATTGGCTTATAACCAAGCCGACCCACCCCGGAGGCTGCAATCCTGAACACCATGCTCTCGATGGTTTAAGTACAGTTTTATTTTCAGGCACAGACTAAAGGTAAATCATACATCTATGATCAAATACACGTGAATCTGAGAGCACATTATTGTTTTTGTAGGCAATCTGGATGAGAAGTGAATCATATTAACTGAATCTGACCCTTTCTTGTCTGTTTACAAAGATGTAAGTACTGAGAAATTGAAGTTGGTATGAGGGTGCTCAGACTCCGGTTCCATGAGTCTCTTTCTTAAGACTAATATCTTATCTACAGCCATGCTACCCTTTACAAGACCGATCCTGTTTGATCTTGGAAGCTAAGCAGGGTCGGGTCTGATTAGTACTTGGATGGGAGACCACCTAGGAAGACCAGGTGCTGTAGGCATAAAAAATAAATACACACATACATACATACATATGTAAAAAATAAGGGATTGTAAGCTGACAAGGTCTTTGCAATCTGTGAGGTCAACCAAGGTTTGCCTCGCCTAAAAAAAAAAAATAATAAATAAGACTAACATCTTGCCTCAGACATTTTCCCCTGCGAGCCTTTGATTCGATTTGGTCAATCAAAGCAGGTATTGTTGTTTTATCATCTAGGAAATGTGTCACAACTTTTTCCCTCTGTTTCTTGCCCACAGTGGAAACACTCCTCAGACGTTTGTGGTTGTCTTCAGTTTAGGAGCATCTGAATGTACCGACTTTGTACATTCATCGGTGAGAGCTTGTAGAGTTGCAGTCCTATTTAGTAATGATATTTAAGATCGTAGATTTTAAAAGCAAACATACACATCCCCTTAAGCTTTATCTATTCAGCATTTTATGGATATGTAATTCTCCTACCATTTTTGAGAAATTTATCTTTATACACATGGGTAATTCATTAAATATAGTCCGATAGCTGCGACGCACGTAAGCCCCAAAACTTAGACCTAACAAAACAGAATCAAGGCCACTTTTGCATGTTGTATAAAATCACACACAATAGGACAAAACATTTAAATGGAAGTTGGAATCCATGAGTCTTTTGCTTGTTTACAGTACAAAAACAAACAACAAAATAAAGTAAAAACCCAAAAGCTTCCATGAGTTTTTGGCTGGAACTATTACAAAGGAATTAAAGGTTACACTTTGTATGGTCTTGAGGGGTATGATAAGAACTCAACATTTCTTTCCGAGTGAGATGAGAAGCTGCTGGAGGAATATGAGCAAAAGTATGAAATGACTTCACTTGCTTTGTCACAGAATGACTCTGGGTGCTAAATCAAGAGCAGGCTATAGGGAAGACAGAATTGGAAGGCCATTTGGAGACTGTGCAGTCAGTAATCCACATGAGAGAGAAGGCGGCTTGGACCAGGTAGTAGCAGCAGGCGTGGCGAGAGAAGTCACTTCCTGGACGTCTTCTATGGTCAGATTTAAGGGCATTTGCTGACAAAATGTATATCGAATGTGAGAGAAAGGGGAGTCAAAGCTGACAGCAGGGTCGGGGGCTCCAGCAAGCCGGGAGGGTGGAGCTGCCCTGAGCAGAGATAAGGTGCAAGAGAGTCGACTTGGGGGACTGAAAAAGATGGACAGAGGAGCTAAGTCTCTGTGTTGAATTTGAGATGCTTTCTGTAGAATGCTGAGAAATTCTAGGAAATTGTCCTCAAAAACATCCCTAAACTGGCTCTTACAGACTGTATGACCCTGACAGCAATGTTGTTTTTAAAACTAAACCCCTTTTTTCTTACCTTGTGTTAAAGATTTTTGAATGAAAAGTCCTAAGCTGTTCAATAGACTATTTACTAAAGGTTTTTATGTGTGTCTGTGTGCAAAGACAAGCCAAATTAAATATGAAAATCCCTCTAGTTTCTCTATGAGATAATCTAATTTATTTTTCCATAGACTTTTCTAACACCAACAGCAACAACAACAGTTATCTTTATTTGAATCCCCTTGACTGGCATTTATTCTACATCCATCATTTGATCTAAAATCAATGCTCATGTCTCTAGTCACTTGTTCAGAGATGCTATTCATTAATTTTTAACAGGTGAAATCTAACGTGTTCTCAGTATGAATGGATGAGTGTAGACTTATATTGCTGTTTATTTTTTTCCCCCTTGCTCTCATGGAGAACCGTTCTGGTATTTTTAAAAAGAAAATGGGACAAATGAAACTTAAGCTTCTCGTTTCTGGCATGCTTAAAACCCAGCGTCTAAATGTGGCCCCTGAGAGAAGCACAGACAAGCTTACAAACAGATGTTTTCACAGGTAAAGCATTGATTTTTAACCTTGAGGAGTTAATAAAGCAATGCCAGCTTCTCTTTATCAGCATGAGAGGGAAGTCATCTATCACCCCCAGGGGCTTATAATGCTTATAAATGAACGGTGGCAGCAATGTCAGTGTGACACTTTTGATACAGTAAAGCCTTAGATCTCTCTGAAGTTAAGATCTTACACTGAGAGACCCAACTAGAAACAACATATTTATAGAGCTGTCACATCGCTGTGATACCAAGAGATCTCTGTGCGTATCTTCGAGCCATCTTTCACACCGCTGTCAGCCAGGGCAGCTCCTCTAAGCTTTCAAATCAGTGTCCATTTCAAACTTCCAAAAGTACTTAAAATGGACAAATTTTAAAATGGACTTTTTTTATTTCTTCAAAAATATTTCCTTTAAAAATTATCAGGAAATGACAATAAACAAATAAAAAACAATAATAAAGTGAAAGCATCTCTAATCTCACACCCAGAGGGAAGTTCCATCTACTTGTGCATATTCCTTGAGGCTGAGATTTTAGTATGTGTTTGCATCTCTACAGAATACTCATTCGGCTTATACTATTTTTAATCTTTTCCAGTTAAGATTGTATGCGTTGCATCTTCCCATATAAGTAAATATCCTTTTACAAGCCCACTGTTTTGTACTTGCTCAGGAGTCCACTGCATGGGTAAATTATAATTTATTTAACCAATTCTGTTGTTGCACCATTAGATTCATTCTAATGTTTATCTATTTAAAATAATGCTATGGTAAATATCCTTGTGTGCACATATATCTATATATATGTGTGTTAATTGTTGTAGAGGTTTATTGATTTTTAAAACAAATGTTATTAAAGTACAAATATAACTTAAACACAGTACTAAGAGTACACTATTATAAGTGTACATTTCAAAGGATTTCTACCAAGGGAACATTGCTGTATAACTAGAGGAGACACTAGGCCCATCCTAGAAACCATTGGGGATTGGTTTCTGGGATGGGCCTAGTGTCTCCTCTAGGAGACACTAGGGTAATGCTGGCCTGACTTCTGACATCATAGATGAATCGTGCCTGCTTCTGAACTTTTTAAAATGAGTCATACTTTTATAGTCTCGTATGCCTGTCCCCTTAACATTATCTCCATGTTATTTAGGATCGATAGATGTTTTCTTTAAAGGGACAGATAGCAAATCTTTTAAGTGTTGGAGGACACATACAGATCGGCAGCACAGTGTGTGTGTGTGTGTGTGTGTGTGTGTGTGTGTGTGTGTGTGTGTGTGTGTGTTACAATCATTTAAAAATGTTAAAACTATTCTTGGTTTTCAAATGTTAAAACTATTCTTGATGTAAAAGCCTCACATCAGAATTGGCGTATGACCTGCAGTTTTTGCCCCCGCTGTATAGTATTCAGTTGTGTGAAAGTACCACATTTATTTATCCATCTGCTCCGGATGGACATTTACTTCTAACTTTTCCTTTTTCAAGAATATTTCAAATATGAACATCCTTATACATGTCTCTGATGAGCATGTTTATCCACTTGTGGGGAAAAACATGAGACTAGAATTTCTTCTCCTAAGGTATGTGTGTGTTTGCAGTTCTCCAAAGTTCTCCAAAGACATTTTACCAAGTCACAGCCTCACATGTGGTCCCTGATAGTTAATAGTTCACCATTGCTTAAAGTTGGAATTGTGTGTCATTTGATTTTTAAATTTTAACCATTCCGTGTGCAGTGGTATTATATAGTATTTAAATATTCATTTCATAATGACTTATGAAGTTGAGTATTTTTTCTTATATCAGTTGTCCATTTTGATTTCTTTTCTAACGAAGGCCCTGTGTAAGACGACAATTATTTTTTGGCTTCTATACCATTTTATTATTAATTTGTAGGAGTTGTTTACATATTGTAGGTTTATTGGATTATATATATATTGCAACTATTTTCTCTCATTCTGTGGCTTGCTTTTTTCTTAATGCTGTCTTTGGAAAAACAGAATTTTTCAAAAGTTTAAGTAGTCTTTTTACCAATAATTTTGTTTGTAGTTAGCACTTCTTATATCTTGCTTAAAAAATCTTTGGCCATTCCAAGATCATTAAGGTATTTGCCTTTTATTTCTCCCTCAAAGCTCAGTTATTTTACCATTCACATTTATCTATGATATATTTAGAATAATTTTTTGTAAACAGTGCAAGGTAGGACTCAAGATAGTTTTTTTTTCCTACATGGGTACCCAGTTGACCCATCACTATTTAATGAAAAGACCATCTTCTTTCCTACTGTCCAATACTGTCACCTTGGTGAAAATTCAAGTAACCTCACATATCTGGGTCACTTGCTAGATTCTCTGTTCCATTGGTCTTTTTGTCTGGAATAATGTTAAGGATTTTTTTTTTTTTAAAGAGCTGTTAAAGAAATAAGTACTTTCAATTTTATATTGTTCATCTTGAAGATGGAAGGTTAATACATTTTCTTACCTTATAGTCTAGCATTGCAGAAGTGCTCATATACAGGAGAAGATGTGTGTGGAGTGTGGCAAAATTCAAAGAATGTGAGAGTTTTGTTTGGAAGGAAACTAGATCCTCTAGAGATATTAAAAATGATGGAAGAGACAGTGATATATATGAGAGGGGGATGCTTATTTGGGAAGAGCATTAAGTTGTTTTTTCCGGCCAAGTTCACTCTTCTCAAACAGCATCGCTCCAGCAAGGCCTTTGCTGATACAGTCACTTGCTCTGTATCACTAATTATCTGATTACAATTTGTCACTACTAGTATTTTCCTGTTCATTTGTTCATTTGTTGATTTGTTCATTTATTTTATGTCTCTTTACTGTAGACCGTAAAACCCCTTATAAGCACGACTTTCCTACTGTGTTTCATACATATTCATTGAATGAGTGGGCCTGAGACCATCAAAGGGCATTTTTGTAACTTGTAGCAATATCAACTGAAGTCAAACAGTCTCGTACTATGTTTTCTAGGCAGATGTCTTGTCAAAACAGAGCAGCATTTGAAGACAATTCATTAAAAAAAAAAAAAAAGTCAAGATTCTGCCTTTGCAACTAATAACACAAGTGAGACCTTATTACACAATTAAATCATTGTTATCAGAATGCATTTATAAAATGCACAGAGATTTAACATTTTCATTTGCTGGAAAGGATATACTTCTGTCATGACAATCATTAAACTCTGTTCCTCCCTAAGGATTAGCGTGAATCTGCTCTTTAGTTTGACATAACCCAGGAAACATGGTTACGGGAGCGTTTGCATGTTCATGGATATGGAGTTTGAGGTAGGAAAGGAGAGCCCAGTTGTGGGCTCTGCACACATGCAGAGGTGGCAGTTCCGATGGTAGACAAAGATCGTTACTAACCAGTTAATGGGCACTGCAGACATTTAATTCTAAATAATTTAACATGTATTAATGTACACCGAATGTCGCTAGCATCGGCGGGTAGCCCAGACTTTACCAGCTTACAGCCCATATCTACTTATACAGAAGCTGGTGTCATGATTGGATTTTCTTTTTCACATTGATGGACGTAGTATGCTTATAAGTAACTGCCCGGCTGGTGCACTGTGT
>NW_006439191.1:4725488-4731537 GCF_000325575.1 Pteropus alecto | reverse complement strand
GTACTGCCTTGATATAATTGTTAATTGGACCCTCTTTCACTCTGAAAAGCGCCCCAGTTTGACAAGCTTCGTCTTACCCCAGCTGTAGACAGCGTGGGCAGTCCTCCTAGGAAATGTTGAAGCCCCTTTTGGTGGAAGTCACAATGATGGGAACCCCTTCAGGCAGAGTGTCAACCACAAAGAAAAGCTGCTTGGTGGATGCTGCTGTTGGTCATGTCCTGCCTTGGCATCTAGCAAAGTCTGCAGTGTTTTCACAAATTAAAGGCAGAAACGCCTCGGGTCAATGTTAGAGCTTGCCAAGGCACACAAGATAGTTGGCATTTAGGGGAACTATTTCCGGGTTGCTTTCTCAGCTCCGGTGGGAACTTAGCTACAGCCAGAGTTGTTTTGGCAGCCAACGCAACAGAGCTGCTCATAGCCCAGCATATTTAAAAGCTCCAGGAAGGGGGAAAAAAAAGTCTATTTTTCCCTCTCTACCACATAGCACACTTCTGGGAATCTGAAATATCTTAGCGAGCACTTTATTCAATCTAAATTTAAATAGAACTTTTCACCACTTCCCAAGAGAGAAACAACAGTGAACCAGATGAGAAGGAGAGGAAGTGGAAGAGAGTAATGCCCCATATCATTTGGTTAATCTATTCTTGTTTATTAATTTATTACATGGAACAGTAAGTTTAATGGCTTTAACTTTGAAGTGGAAAAGAAGCCTCTAAAGTATACTTTCAAAAAATGCAATAATGACTTTAGGAAGATCTAGGATGAGGAGCACATTTAATATTTTAAGTTATTTTTCAAAGCTTACTTTCACCTTAGCCTTCAGATTTATCATTTTGCATCAGCCAGAATAAACTACCACCATAAGAACCCTCGTATTATTAAAAAATCAGAAGTTTCCTATATTTATTAGTTTTAGTCATAAAATTGCTATTAGAAATAGCATACAGATGAGTTTGATATCCATAAAATCATTGAAACATAACATGACATTTACTACCTGTGGTACATAATTACACTCACATGCTCTCAGATGCATTTATTTCTGTCACTGAATAATTATTTTCAGCAAGTTGTGCTGCATTTTCAGAAGTGGAATTTTAATTTCCTCATTCTTTTTATACTTCCAGTTTTGAAAAGATGTAATTTCAAGAAAGACTCTTCATGGAAAAACATATTTTTAAAGTACATATAATTTTAAAATATTAATTTTATAGTAATTTTATTCCTTTTTTGGTTATGCTATGAAATCTATCAAATTGTACAATGGTGTTTAATTACAGATGTGTTGACCTATTGCTATATCTACTACTATACCCTAAGTTTTAAAATAAATGCTATAAACCTCATAGTCACAAATTGAAAATGTTTAAAATACTACTTTTGTGATTTTTGTCTGTCTTCACATTTTTTTTTAATTTAGTCTCATATAGACGCACAATATAGTCTTAGATTAACAGTTTTGTGTCTCTTAAATGCACAGGATATATACTTTGATATAAGTTTGCTGAGCTATGCTTTTTTTTTATTAATACACTGAGGATGTTTTGTAAATGAGTGTGACCATAAGCTAGTGAGTGAGCCCAGCCCGTCACTCAATATCCAAATCCAGTGTGGCTTCAGGATTCTCCCCTTCTCATCATTATTTTACTGGTAAAATTAGATAATCCAATTCGGAAATTGAAGAAATTCTTAAAACACCCCCATTGAAAAGCCCATTTTATTTTATAACATTTAGATGTCTGTATGCTTTGTCTAAGGAAAAGTATACATCTGAGGCTTGCAGGAGGATGTAGATATAATTCAAGAAAACATCGAAAAACACCCAAGCCAGAGCTGCCTTCTGGATAATTCGTGTTGAGGGATATTGCTTTTCTGGGCAAAAGCTTCTCCATCTATAAAAAAGCAAGATCATATTTGAATATGAAATAAGCATGGCTTGCCCAACACCCCTTATTAAAGTCTGTGCCTCAGCATTGTCCGACACAAATTTATTCAAAGCAAAATAACCTGTAGCAAAGAGTCAGGAAAAGGACATGTGAGTTAAGACCCCTGCAGAAGCTGCAGCTTCTCCCTGCCCCCCCAGCACCCCGGGTATGGTGGAAGGGACTTTTCTGGGCTCGACACTCCTTTGCCTGCATTTCCTACTCTCTGAAGCACTGTTTCAGTTTCTCCAGGTTTTGGCAAATATCTCTCATTCAAGTTACAGCGGGGTACTATTCTGAAGTATTAATTGGGGTGCAGATTTAAGTTTTACCCTGTAACATGGATAGAAGACGGCAAGGGTGGGAAAGAGAGAAGGGGAGTGTCAGGGGAACAGGAGAATGAGGGGCGTCAAGCTGAGTCTCAGGGGTCCTTCGCCAGCGTCAGAGACCCACACATCAGGGCCCCGTGGTCCTCCCCGCCATCCGCTTGGGAAACTTGCCAGTCTCTTTCTGAGAGCGATGTTTAATTTGCCCAAGATTTCACTCACTCCCCCAACATACCTTTCGAATGATTCAGGCTATACTTCAGACTCTCCAGGGAAAGAAAGGCCCAGATTCTGACAAGGAACTGGTGGAATGAAGGGGAAGTTGCTGCGTCAGATCAGTGGGACCAAGTGAGACCAACTCAGGCTCCACCAAGGTAAGACAGAGCGGGAGGCATGTCCCGATGACTGTCATTTTCATACCAAACTACACCCTACGGATAGCTGTTATTCTAGGCCAAGTCCACTGGTGTCAGACTCATTGTGAAGATAATTCCACTTTGTTTGTTATGTAATAATGTATATTTTCTACCCTTTTTGGCAATACTGGCTTTCAAACATTGGGCAGTTTTCTTATTTGACATTGAAAGATAGTCTTTATGTATCACTTGGAGGAACTGCCTCAGTGATGACATCTTCAGAATCCCAGATGCATAAATGACATGATCTAGTCTTTGAAATCGACACTGTCATTTAAGAATGTCATTATATCAAACCTAACTACACTGCCATAAAATTCAAACATATATTGAGTCAAAAGTAAAGATCACGTGCTTTGGAAATATTTTCAGGAAATATTGCAAGGATTTCATGGCATTGCTATTTAATAAACTCATATAAGCCAATGAGAAAAATACTGAAATTTTAATAGATAAGTCCGAACAGAACTTTCTAGAGAAACAGCACCAGTTGGAGATTCTCTCTCTTTCTCTCAATATCAGTATCTATTTACAGATCTATAGATCTGTCTGTCTGCCTATCTATCTAATCTTATCTATCTATCTATCTATCTATCTATCTATCTATCTATCTATCTATCTATCATCTGTCTGTCCGGAGAGAAATTGACTAAGAAAGGCTAATTATAGGAGGATTTACCATAAAGTTATAGAGACCAAGAAGTCCTACAGTATGCCAGCTCCAAGCTAGAGTGGTGTAATTCAGTCCAGAACTGAAGGCCAGAAAACCAGGAATGTCTGTGTGCCAGGACAAGAGATGGATGTCCCAATTGAAGCAAAAAGCAAACTTGCCCTTCCTCTGCCTTTTGTTCTGTCTGGGACCTCACCCAATGGATGAGGGCCATCTTCTTTACTGTCTCCTGACTCAAGTGCTAATCTCTTCTGGAAATACCATTGCAGACACACCCAGAGATGATGTTTTACTTGCTATCTGAGCATCTCTTAGCCCAGTCATGTTGATATATAAAATTAACCATGACAAACTCTTCTTAGGTCTTAAATTATTTTTTGTTTATATAGAACAATGTAATATAATATAAATGTAATTATATATGACAAATATAACACTATATTATTGTTTTAAACGAACTATATATAAGACTGTACATATGGCGTTAAACTATAAACTATATATATATAGTTTAAAACAATAGTATTATTTAGCAAAAACTGTAAAGATGAAACAAATACAGCTAGTACAGTAGCATAGACAGGGTTATATTAAACAGAGATAATGCACAAAATGTAACACTGAATTTAAGTAGATAAGTCTATAGCCATGCTACCCTGAACAAGCTTGACCCCGTCTGATTTCAGAAGCTAAGCAGGGTTGGGCCTGGTTAGTACTCGGATGGGAGACCACCTAGGAAGACCAGGTGCTGTAGGCGTAAAAAATAAAGGATTGTAAACTGACAAGGTCCTTGCAATCTGTGAGGTCAACCAAGGGTTGCCTCGGCTAAAAAAAGAAAAAAAAAGGAATTTAAGTAGATGGTCTTCAAGTGATCATTTTCTTTTAACTATTTAAAAAAATTTTGGTGAATTTTGTTTTTATTTTTATAATATATGTACTATTAACTATTATGAACTGGCTTTATTCACAAAAAAGATTAGCTGGGCTTAAATAAATATTAAAAATCATTTTGCTTCATTTATTTGTAGAAGGTGAATTTTTCTCTATAGCTTCTCACTTCCATTTCTCACGCTTCCCCCATATGAAGCAAAACTTTCTGTCTTTGTTATTTTGTAAAATGCCATGATGAAATCTGAGGAGCAGAACTTTAGCAATGCCGATACAAATAGTGCCATCGAAGGATTAGAATGAAAGTGAAACGTCCTGAAAGTATAAGAATAACATCGACAATAGAGGTAAATGAAAAGCGAAAACCAATTTGAAGTGTCCCATTTTATTCATCTCATTATGTTCTCCATGAGACACAAAAAAGGTGTTATGGCTGTTTTTCTTAAGCTAATGGGAATAAAGATTGCAGTAGTCTGTGTGTTCGTGTCTGTGTTTCCTTGATACTTGACATATATTAAATGCATTATTTTCTCTGATTAAATCTTGAGGGTACTTTTTTTAAAAGCTCAGATTAACACGATTAGGCTAATGACTTAAAATAAGGAAACTTAAAAGATGTCCTTGTGTTTTTTACTCAAGTTAAAGCTCAAAATAAATTTCTATTGTACTTGAACAGCATCAGGATATAGTTCCGAATGAAATACTGGATAAGACTTCGAAATGATTCAACCTTATCGATAGCACCTTCACTTAGTGCAAAAGTGTGGGCTCTAATCTGTAAAGATTAGTGGGAGAGTTAAAGCTATTTCAGAGGTCTTTTGAAGCATTGGGACTCTTAGCTCCTCTATGTATAATCTTTGATTAGGAGAGGAACAAAATTCTGGCTTAGACTTTCCTGAGAGAAACTGATGAAGTGAAATGTACATTTTCGTAGAGGTTCAACAAGAATTTAGTGAATGCCTACTATGTGATAGACACGAGTTCTCTCATGAACAAAACTGCTTCCACTTAAAGAAGTGTTGGCAGATAATTACACCTGAGATATTCTATTCAAAGTATATTCAGAGAGAGCTGCCTGCCAGGAGAGAGCCTGGTAGACTAACCAGGCACTTCTACATGAACTCAGCAGGGGGGCACTTTCACCCAAAGCATGAGCAATATAGATATTTTCTCTGCCTATTTTATGCAGACCTAATTTCAAAATTGATTGAAATACCTTTCCTTTGTGCCACCTTCCTGATCAAAGGCTTTATTCTGGGTGATATGATATGGTACAACGTGGGCTTCTTATCTTCCTTAGAGACTCTTTATCTTTTTCTGGAATTAAGTGAGAGTTGTCATGTAACTGTCACTGTCAGAGTCTGAAGGGATTTCGAAATTCTTGTTATCTGAAAATGTTAACTGGTAGTTGAGAGTATATGTAGGAGGCCAAAGAAAAATTCTCTCTCCCTTTCTCTCTCTCTTGCTCTCTCTCTCTCTCTCTCTTTCTTGCTCTCTCATTTTGCAGAGGTGACCTTGAGGTCTCTAATTATCATTGATGCAAGTTAAAGATGATTATTACTTCAGATTATATAGTTTTCTAATCTTTCAAATGGTAGTGACACCTTATTGTCCCAGGTAGGGCTGGAGGTTTCTAATCAAGTGTTGTTATCACCATCACAATCTAAAGTCAGTTCTGAAAATGGTATTTACCACAAAGATCTGTTGCTCTGTGCCATTTAGAAATATGATCCAGCCAAATCCTTTTATTTGTAATCAATTGAAATTTTACTTTGAGGAAGGGAGACGATTTTTCAATGCACACAAAGCATGTGCAGAAAAAAAAAA
>NW_006439191.1:4720026-4725462 GCF_000325575.1 Pteropus alecto | reverse complement strand
AAAATGCTTTTAGACAAGGCCCAAATGGTTATTTCTCATTATTTTTGACATCCTTCTTTCTACTGAAACAAGTCACAGGCATATCTACAGTTGATCAGTTGGCAGATCAGCAATTCTATTAAGATGAAAACTAACCTTGGAAATGTTTAGAAGGAAAAGAGTGTCCTTTGATTTATTATGCCAGTTTATGCTTGTGCCATCATTTTCCTTTCAACTCTTCAGGCTGCGTTAAGTGGGAACATCCAGCATTTTTAATAAAGTGCTTCATTCAAATCAGATATTAACCAGAAGCATTTTAGAAGAGTCTTCTGATTAAAGTAAATGAAATAAAGATCATCCAGTTCTATTCAATAATAGAGAGTAAGGCATAATGAACAGCATATAGCAACATTCTTGTGATGACAAACTATGCTGTCATTTCTTTTTAGTACAAGCTGAGGTCTGATTTTCTCCTCAGAAATTATAGAGACATTTGCTTTTTAGTAGGTGGCAATGCATTCTCGTTATCTTGCATCTTGATAAAAGTTATGAGTGATATGTGATTCATTTGTATAGTTAGGTAAAGTTATTTTGAAAATTATTGTTTTTGCCTAAAGTTAGACCGACAGCTATTTTATATAACTTAAACTTTTAGTTAAAAGTTAAATATTCAGATTTCTTTAAATTTCAAAATATCCTCATCATTTCTTTCTTTATCTCTGATATTCCATAATCCATAGTCCTCACCACATTCTTTACAGCCTCTAAATAACTTCTTAAATTCTTTCAGAATTTATATTTTGGTAAAGATGTAAGATTTTGGGGAAGGGTTTCTCAGGCAAGGAGAAAGGAAAACTGGTAATATTAGACATACTTTGGCATAGAATAATCTTAAAATTGCAACAAATCTCCATTAAATTTTAATTTTGGATGTTCCATTGACTAATTTAAGCATAATATTTAATTACTATATACTCTTGATTCTGATAGATTTAATTTGTAAAAACAATAGTACTTTAGAATTTCGGATTAATAATTTTAAAAAATTATAACTGAATTTCTATTAGTGTCTATAATTTCTATTTCTATTAGTGTCTATAGTGTCTGAATTTCTATTAGTGTCTGTATATTGAATGTTGAGTTTTTTTTGAATAAATGGTAGTTTTAAAATGTATTAGTCCTTTTAGAAATAAAAGCTTCTCATTACATTTAATTATTAATCTTAAGAACAATTAAACATTGTTGGGTCAAATGGATAGAAAAAGGGACAATTGCACAGCTCCATTAGAAAAAAAATGAAGAGAACTTTCGAAGATGAGAAAATATTCTAAAACTGAGTAAAAGTGATTGACCTCAGAAATCATCCCATTGGGAGAAATGAGAAAACATGTGGAGATAGTATAATGATTAATAAACCAGAAAAAAAGATTAAAGTTGTATATCCATCACTTGTAAGATGACAATAAACTAAACCTATTTGTTATAACACATAGTTATGCCTACACTTAACCAAAATATTAGAAAGGAAGGGAGATTTGCTGCAATTAAGGTAATATGGATAAAACATACTGTATGAATTTTTAATTGTATTTTAGACTATTAATATACTTTACTTGGTATTGTTGATATATTTTAAGTGTAGTATTATAACTAACATAAATATTAATGATTTCAGGGTGTTTATCCCTGGGATTGGTAGATTTTTCTCTGACGACATTGTATCAATATCACAAGAATTCCTGGGATATATCGATCAAGAAATGTCCATTAGTGTGACTGAAGGTGGTTAAAAAAGAAATTGCAATGCCGATGTGTGAAACTAAAATCAGAGCTTTCTTGCACTCGTAGATGAATATTTTTATCTCTGTGTTCTGTAGAACATAAAGCTGGAAAAGTAAATAAGTATTCTGTGAAATTTTTAATTGAAATTAATTTCGATTAAAATAAGAGAAAAGGTAATTGATAAGATAAAATGACCATCTCCTTGATTATCCCACTGCTACATCTATATTTTATATATATGTATATATTTCTATCTGTGTCATCTAAATCTATACAGCTAACTAGTTAACTAGCTATTCAACATTTACTTATCTATATTAAAAATCTATATCCACGTATAATTATAAATAAGATAGTTTTTTTAACAAATTGTGTATACACTCATGATTTTTTTATATAACAAATATTATAACACATTTTTGATTTTTTCACTTATTTTCATAGCAAAATGGGACAATATGTGATCTAATTTTTACATAATTATAATCAGCAATTAACTTTTCCACCTGCATTTATTTTTCTTTGTTAGCGTCTCTGAAAATGATGTAGTTTAGTTTCAGAAAGAATGTCAGATTAAAAATGGAAAAATCTAGAGTCAAATGAAAGATGCTAAAAAAATTGTTAAAATTTTAAATGTTGAAGACCGTAAATATGTTTTTTAATGGTAGAAGAGTAGAATGCTAAATATAATAACTCATTTATTACACACATGCCATCAAATACGAAATATGGAAGCAACTTGAAAATTTACTCCTATCAATATTTAGATATACTTGTGAATGGAATATGGACATTTTTAAACACTAATTTTTCACCTATGGAGTAGTCAATCGTCTCCTGAAATGCTTATTGTTAGGCTTTTAAGCTTATTCATCTATTTTTTTTTTAAGTATGACTCTGTAGTGGCATTTTTCTTTTGAAAGAAAAATTATTTGACACAAGCAGAATTGTCAAGGAATGTCACATGATGAGAAATACAGTGATGGATGAGAAAGGGCCGAGTCACTTAGTGTGGTGCAGACAGCCAGGGTAGCAAGCACTAAAATGAAGAAGAGAGATATTGGTGGAAATAGGTTAAAAGAGCCCAGTGAAGCATGGTTATTATATGATAAGATGGTCAACAGATGTGTTTACATTCTTGATAGCAAATTTGTTTATTGTCATAGGCTTGAGTTGATTTTCAAACTAGATACTTTAATTTTGTCAGATGCTTTAGTTTTGTTTATTTCGGCTTAATTTCAATGTAGTGTTATTTATGAAGACCTTGATTTTATCTATTTTAAATTTCTCATACGGCCCTAAACTGCTCTATGAGTACAGTGCCATATATTGCTTGCATTTTTCATGAATCATAATTAGTGAAATTAAAAAAAATTGTATGAAATGTAAACCTATGAAAATAAGACTTTGATAAAGTCAATCAAATTAAAAACTTTTCTAGTTCAAAGAATGTGAAGGTATTATGGGGAATATGACATAGAATATTAGCATATCTTAATCATGAGCTAAATTAACTTGGTGGTTTTTACTTAAAAATAAGATATTGTTCACATATGGACTTTATCATCTTAGGCTATATAAAATGATAAATTATAAGGCAAAATAAAGTGTTTTTTTTCATAGGATTGAACATATGGGAGATATTTTTTGGAATATACAATGCTCCGTATATTTTTAAAGGTAAAGATTTTGATATCACTGAGCCTGAAATGAAGGCAACTTGAAAAAGTACAATATGAAGGAGGATTGGCAAACTCTGTTGCTCAAATATTATTGTTTGTCTCTTTATTGGAATATAATATTAATTTTTATAATTGTTTTCCCTCCCCTCTCTGCAGCCCCATTATTTCCTAGTAATGAGGCTAATATATTTAATAAAATACTTATTCTTGGATTTTTTTTCATGCCCTTGATAAAGGATGCCCAAAGACTTATGATTTTTTATAATGCATGCACCAATGAATGAAAGTGTCTCAGCCTCACAGGAGTATAGAGCTCATATCACAGAGCTGTCTCCAAATTTCTTATTTACCTTGTGCCTATATATGTGTATATTTCCTAGACTTTAAGGGAATTTTACATTCCTTCAGAATTAAATGTTTTACTGCCATGGTGATGTACTACAAGGAGGTCTAATTTTCTAAAATGCGCTTTAGCTAAATGTGTTATAAGGACTCTTGTACATCTCCTTCCAGTTTTATAAGATGTGAAGAGATCACTTCCTGCTTGTGCATGGTCAAAAAATTGACATTCGCATTCTGATAACTTATCAAAATTGCAAAATTCCCATTCAAATACTGTCAAACATTTTGCTGAGACCTGAAGAAATGTGTGGATTTTTCTATTAACTGTCATTGCTTCTCCACCCTTTACATCCCTGAGGAATTTGAGTAGTACGCTAAAATCATACAGTCATCCTTTTCTTCATCCCAAGTCCTGTCATACCTACACACAACATCAGCTAATACTTCCTGTACCTAATTTCGATTAGTCACTTTACCTCCTTCGTGTTAGCTTCAATGTCAGGAAATACTCTTTTCAACAAGTGAAGTGAATTAAGGGTCCCAAATAAGGTCAGGTATGCCTACAATTGCATTTTTCCTATCCCAGGAGTGGCTGTAATTTCTCAAAATAATAGGCATATATGAAGGTTGATTAAACACAAAACTCCAGCCTGTTTCTTAGCTGTAGCCATGTCCAGTAAATTTATCTAATACTTCATAAGTCTGTACACTCTTTCTCTAAAGTATTCAAGTTCCAGCAGTTAATCTCTTTTATGCTATGACCCAGATATCAGAGCAGTTTTCATAACTTCTATCGGAAAGACTACCTTTATAGCTAGGCATGAGAAGCCATTTGGACTTAGAGTTTTCTTAGTTGGAAGGTATGTTGCTATGAATTTCATTTCTTTTAATGATCTTGGTCTATTCAGGTTATCTATTTATTTTTGAGTGTGATTACAGAGTTTGTGTTTTTGGAAGAGTTTGTCTCTTTACAGGTTCCTGTTTTTTTTCTTATTCAGTATTAGTTTGTTGATCTCTGATGCATTAAAAAAAAAAAGTTGTGAATTTGCAAATTTTCCAGTGTTTTCTTATTGTAAGTATAAGATCAATACTCTTTCCAACTTTCTACTTCCTAAGTTGAAGCCCAGCGCGCTCAGTTTCCTTCTAAATGTTTACCCACAGAAAGTTTTTAAAATCCTTCTGTTAGGATAAGTTTTAATAAGTTTTTGTTCAGTCAACAAATGTTTACTTTTGTTGTGGGAGATACTATTCTGGAGGCACTTTTATGTGGGAGATACTATTCTGGAGGCAGAAGTGAATAAAACAAACTATCGTTAGGATCTTGAAGCTCATATTCTCAATGGGATGGGGAGGACAGAAAATGAAAACTAAAATAATATGTGCATAAATTTTATGGTATTTTAAAAGTCGTTAAACACTATAGGAAAAGGATAAAATAAAAGAGAGTAAAGGATCGATATTGCCGTAGGGTGTGCCTTCAATTTTAAATAAGGTGTCAGAAAAACTAATTGAGAAGTATACTTTGATCAGAGACTTGAAGGAGAAAAGGGAGTTCACCCTGTATATCTCTGGGATAGAAAAACAGCATTTTCAGACGACGAAAAGAGCCAATATCCAGGGTCCTAAGGCAAGGGACAAGCTTGGCACATGT
>NW_006439191.1:4693134-4719971 GCF_000325575.1 Pteropus alecto | reverse complement strand
ATGCTGGTGGGGGTGGGGGCAGTCGGTGGGAAACAGATCATGCACGTTATGCTATGGTGGACTGTTGTAATGTTGCTGGCTTTTATTCAGAGAGGAATGTGCCGTTGAGTATTGGAGTAATACTATCTGACTTTCATCTTAAAAAGCATCACTTCAGCCACTGTATTGGGAATAGCTGGGGTACTGAGCGTGAATGGCATAATCAAATTGTCATACCATTTAATAAGGGTGACCTTTAAAGAAGATTTCTCCTTTGAGTCCAATTCAGAGTTCTTTCTCTCTTCCAGTAAAATTGTATTTAATTGTCAAAAATGAAGCATGACTTTATTCTACAATTAATGGGACTTAAAATGCTAAACTGCAAATCATAATGGCTTAAACTATATACCAGTAAAATTTGAAAAATATTCTCATATAATTCATATAATCAACTTCTCTGTGATGTCCCTACTTTGCCATTAATCACATGCATTTGGAATGTTCTGAAAGCAATATATACTAAATTTATAATATTTTCATCCTTCTCAGATACCTTAACTTATATTTTCTATATTTCTCAATCGGACAGTAAAATAGTTCAGATAATTTGAATAAAAAAGCATTCATGTTCTGCCACTCATTTTCCTACCTCATCTGTCAATGTAGACTCATTGTATATCAAATTTACTGTAACTCGAACTTTCCATGACACTTATTTGTATAGCTTGCCTGCATGGTGGTGCAATTAGCGGAAAGCTGTTCTAATTGTGTTTGTTGCAGGGACAGACTAAAAGTTATAGCTACTGATACTTTGAACGTAATACTCTTAAACAGTATGTACATGCTCCTGTCAGTGTATTTTAATGTATTCGGTTATACTATTTAACAAAAAATCCCATCTCAATAATTAATGACAAGTTTTCAAATAATCAAAATATCAAATTCATAAACTTTTTAAAGATATTTTTACTTTTTAGACTTTTTTTTCCTGACCACCTATGACTCCTGTTTCCAAGTAGAACCCCAGCATGCAGGTGTAGTGATCATCTGATTCACTTCTCCATCCCGAGTTGCCAAATGGTGCCTAGAATAACAGGCTCTCAATTTGTTAAGTGACTGAAATGAACTGTGATAACACAGTATTTGAAACAGTCTCTTTTCCTCTTCTGTATGTACAATGCATGTGTTTCCTTGAACTCTCTACCTACCTAATTTACAAATACCTCATATTCGATATGTTTATAAATGATCACCCTTCATTTCTGTCTTTCTGCAGTGTTTTACCATAGTCACCATCCACTGGGGTCTTCAAGCCAGAAATCTGGGTTTCTTCTTTGACTACTTCTTCTCCTTTCTTTCCTGCATCCAACTGACCACTCACCAAACAGCGTAATTTCTACATCTTGATCATCCTTCAAGGCCTTTTAATTGTTCACGTCTCCACCACCCCCACCACAGTAGAAACCATTCTCTCTCCCTTAGATGATGACAATAGTTTTTTTGAAACCCCTACCCTGGTTTCACTGTCATTCAGTCTCCATTCTCCACCGTCGGAGAGATCACTAAGAAATATTCACATTCATTTTCTCACTTCTGCATTGAAATCGTTTTGGTAGTCGCCCATTGCTTTTAAGATAAGGGCAAAATTACATATTATGGCCTACAGGTCCTGCCTGATCTAACCTCAGGCCTAATCATTTCATGCCATATTCTGCTCTATTTTCCCTCTATTTTCCAGCCATGCTGCTGCTTCCAGTCTCTGGAATGGACCACGTGTTGACTCCATTTAGGACCCTTTTTCACTTCCTAGAATGACCCCACACTCCCCTTACTCCACCTTCTGTCCCACCTCAGTCTCCTTTGCAGCTGCGTTGTATTCACTTTTCAGATCTTACCTTAAACATTTCATTTGTGTTTATATGCGCGGTGTTGTTTTGTTTTTATTTTACTATACAAACCAGGTTTTTATCTTCATTTCCAGAGTGCTATGTATTTTCCTTTGCCACACTCTTTACTGCTAATTATTGTATTTTGAATATATAACTACCCACTATTATAAGCACCAAGAGATTATATAGCCAGGGTCTGTTCTGTTCAGTGATTCGTCCCAGCTCTCAGCGCAGCGTGTTTGAGAAACAATGTGCAGCCAATAAATATTTGTGGCAGAGAAAAACTGAGTAGAAAAATGCAGAAAATCATGACAAATATATATTAACTAATTAAAACATTTTAATAGCTATACTAAAGTAAAACATCATATTTAAGTGTGTGTATCACAAATAGGGTTTATAGTTGCATTTACATGCTGTTCTTTTTGTTAAGATACCATTGGTGTTTGTGATGTGAAACAGATACCTAAATTCCAGTATTATTAATATATGCCAAGTACTACTCCTTTATCTGACACTATATATCACATTCTAATTAATCATCAAGGAAGAACCTGACTATTCTTTTTTAGATATGGACTAATAACTCTTGGGAAAATTAAATCATTTTTCAGAAACATTTCATTCCTTGGTGCTAATAATTCAGTGCAAATGAATTTTCAGAATAGCAGTCAGATCATATTATGTAATTTTCTTTAAGATTCTTCATCTTATGTATGGAAATTTTATTCTGCATTTAAAATCTGCTTTTCTTTCAAAGTCATTTGCAGTGCTGTGATAAGTAGCAAAAGGCCATTCACAAAGTATAAGATGAGCTTCAGTTGATACTAGAAAATGTTAAAGAATATTTGTTGTTTAGAAAGGCAAGAGTGAGTGGATAGGTCACTGTGAACATGAAGGAAAATGCAAGATATTCTCATCCTTTTAGTAATATTTAATCTCATTTTAACCTTTGTCTTTTCACTATTATACTTGATAACATATTAATGGACCATTTTTTTAAGGATAATTTGCAGTTTACTCCTATGCTTATTACAGTGCATAAACAGAAAAATGCAAAGAATAGAAAATGTTTTCAAGGCCCATTTACATGCATTATTTTTTTAGATCTATCATCTCTGTGATGGAAAATATACAAAATGAATGATCTTTGAATGGCATGTAGTGCCACAAAATAAGGAGGTTTTTAAGCGTGCGC
The DNA here is from genome assembly GCF_000325575.1 of Pteropus alecto. Taxonomy (NCBI): domain Eukaryota; kingdom Metazoa; phylum Chordata; class Mammalia; order Chiroptera; family Pteropodidae; genus Pteropus; species Pteropus alecto. Next base: position 4,716,905 of record NW_006439191.1, on the reverse strand, counting down.
GTGCACACACACGCACATGCACACTCATACACAATGATAGTGGTATTTTTTAAAGTGACATAGAAGCCAATTGCAAGATCTCCCCCTGGCCAAACTATAACAGTTAGAGCAATAAAAAAAAAATAATATTAGATTATAGCTCAAAGTATGAAATAAATATCCATGAGTCTGTACTGATGGAAATTAATGATGGAATAAATGAATAAAGGACAGAATAGGCAAATTTCTCATGCATAAGAATTCTAAATAATTTACATAGATATTCGGCTCTCAGGGAGGTGCAGCACACTCCACTGTGTAAGTGCTGACTGAGCATGTGGTAAGGGCAGGAAGGAAGTGCTTTGGAGTAGAGAAACCAGACAGACACTGCCTCAGCCAGGTGATCATCAGTAAGGTTAAATATCAACAGTAATAGATCATAGTGATCGTATGCACCCTCGATACAGTGTGATAAGAAATGCACTTTACCTCCTCAGAACCCAGTTTGATCGTGAGAAACACAACAGAGAAATCCCAAATGAGAGACTCTACAAAATACCAGTACTTTTCCAAACTATTAAGAGGTCATCAAAAATAAAGGAGAGGAGGGGGTGGTAACGGGCGTCTTAGAGATTGTCACAACCCGAAAAGCCTAATGAGACCTGACAACTAAATATAATGTGGTGGAGTCATGGAATAGAAAAAGGACATTAGGTGAAAGTTAAAGAAATTAGAATAAAATGTGAACTTTAGTTAATAACAATGTATCAGTGCTGGTCCATGGACTATGACAAGTATACTATACTCACATAAGAAGTTAGTAGGAGGCACTGAGTTTGGGGTATGTAGAAGTTCTACTGTCTTAGCAATGTTCTTGTAAATTTAAAACTGTTCTAAAAATTAAATGTTTTTAATGTTCTTTGACTCTATAGTCAAATAACCACAACGATGTGGACGTTTATTAGCTGAAAACTACCCCAATACCAGTACATAAGAATATACTTAGTGAGGATAAATATAGCCTACTGTTTTTAAGTCTTTACGACACTTTTCTCAGATACCTTTAATTTTTTATTTTTTCTCTCAAGCACTTCTCAAGGGGCTATTTGAAATAGTTTGGAAAATTCTTATTACATCTCATTAATTTTACATTTTAATAGCTTCCATTGTAAATTCTTTTAAAACATTTTAAAAAATATGGTATGAAGCATTATACTTTTAGTCCAAAGAAAGTCCAAGTTTTTTTAGTTATCTGTTATGGAATCAGTTTTGACATCATGTTTACAAAGCAAACAAGGAGGCAAAATGCTCATGACTCTTTTCTGAATGGTCTAAGCCAAGATGTGATTTAATCCATATGTTTTTCACAAATGGTTCATCAATTATTGATTTGGCTTAATGAGTATGCTAATAAGCAGAACTCAAGTGGCTTCTTGAGCCCTTCTGTGCTTTCTAGGTCCTCATAAATTTTTGAAATGGTGGCTGCTGGAAATAGATTATGGATGGGTGCCAAGAAGCCATAATGCAGACCACATATGGTGTTCAAGGGCTGATGTTTGCCTTTCAGGATAATATCAGAATGTACTTTGTATGACATTTGTTCTCAGTGTAAATTAATTTCCAAAGTTTCCCCTTGTGTACTTGCTATACATCTTGATTCATGTTCACAGGAGATATTAAAATATAGATTTTGCTTGTTTTAAAGGTTAAATTGTAAAGGATCAAATTCAAGTCATGTTGTCTTTAGAGACACAGTAAAGGAGACCTAGATTTCAAACCGAACCTTCCATAGATTGGCTTCAGTGTAAGATTTATTATCAAAGTCCTGATTATCATTTCCTGAACCTGATTCATGTACTTCCACTCTGTAAAGGACATTGCATTTAGTAATCCATCCTTTTTAACATGTTAATGCATTCTGGTTATTTTGTCAGAAAGAGACAGTTAAAACTGCAATTGCTTTCTTGGGCTAGTAAAGGGCAACACAAAATATGTTTAGAGCAGAGGTAAAGTACAGTAGTTCCCCCCTTATCCAAGCCTTTACTTTCCAAGGTTGCAATTACCTGTGGTCAGCCATGGCCCAAACATATTAAATGGTGAATTCCAGCAGTAAACGATTCATAAATTTTAAATTGGGTGCTGGTCTGGATAGCATGATGAAATCTCTAGCTGTCAGCCTCCATCCCACCTAAGACGTGAATTGTTCCTTCATCCAGCATGCCCACACTCTACATGCAGTACAATAACATATTCTGAGATTGAGAGAGATACCACATTCACAAAACTTTTATTACTGGAAATTGTTATAATTGTTCTTAGTTATGTAATGCTATCTTTACTATTTCGGGGTCTTTGCACATCAAAATGCTATTTTTTTAAGACAACTTTAATTTGGGTAACATCTTTTATGCTTTCATTTGGAACTTTAGTAAAATGCTAAAATATATAATTATTTATTTAACCTTGTTTCCTAAGGTTCAGACTGTCATTCTTGATGTATCATATCGACACTGTGATAAAAGAGTAAAACCATTAGAAACAAGTTAAAGGGTAGAAATGCTTAAAAGAAAGAGTGATTACTTAAGAACAGCAGTTTGGAATGATGAGTAAAAAGCCGATCAATTACTAAAATATTTCCTAATAAAGGGATAAATAATAATTTATACACACCACTGAAGCCAAGTGTTTATCCAGATATTCTGTTTCTTTGTCAATGCAGCTTAAACTAAGCAGTCTTTACTAACATACTAATGTTCTCCTTTTACTACCTTCTTTTTTGAATAAACGAAAACAATCAAATCAATATTCTAACCCTCTTCAAAAAATTACGGCCACTCAAAAGATATCATTTTTTTCTCAAAATTATATTCAATATAGTTATTTAGTATGAATAGATAGGACTACTAAGGAGAGATTTAATGATTAAATTTTGATGTAATTAAAATTGTGACTAGGAGCTAGCATGCTTTTTAACTTCAAATGTTGTTTACGATGCTACGACACTCTCTCCAGATCCATTGATTTCTGGATGTTATCAATTTTAGTTTAAAGATATTTTACTTTCAAAAACATTAATTCCTTCACCCTCAGAAAAATAAAACTTTACCAGAAAACTATAAATAATCATAGAAATAAATAACAGGATCCTAATTTACATTTAACCTTTGTTTTAAATGATTAATGGATGCTATTTATGTAAACTATTTCTACAATGCAGCATGAAATGAAATTTAAATTGCAGATTTTACAGTGGTGTATTTTAACTAGTGACCCTATACCCACAAAGAAAAATAAAAGAAAACCAATTACATTTGTAATAAAGATGCTAATGCATTTCTTGTTTTAAAGTATTTAAGTTGTGACTGGGTGAGACACTTTTATTTCTAATAAACTAGGAAGAGATGCTCTGTTTTGTGCAACTCTATGAGATAAAAATTACTTGGTTTCTGCTCCAATCTCAAAGGCAACAGGTGTTCCTATCTGGACCAGCTACTGCTGGAGTGAGCAAGTGGATTGGTGGGGATCAGACCTGGGAGACTGCACATCCACAATGAGAGAGAGGTACGGGATTTCTGTTGGGGTGTTAGTCAGCGGAAAAGCACATGGTTAGCTTGCTGTGTTATGGGGATTAGAACGCAGGGCACTCTGGGAAGAACTCAGCTCATAGAGATCTGTAGATCTTTCAGTAGGAAGGCAGACACCAGCCCCTTTGAATGCATATTGCCTGTCTGGTCTCAAGCATCCTAAGAACAGTTAAAATGGTGGATCTCGTAATCAGAGCTCTTACTCTTATTTCGCTTAAAAATTTTTTATCTTACAGATTTGTGTTAAATTTTATCAACTATCTTTTTACATGTATTAAGATGATTGTTTTATTTTTTCTCTTTATCCTATTAGTATATGATAAATTGCAATGATTGATTTTTGAATGATCACTAAAACAATTCCTGGAATAAACCCAACTTGATTTTGATGGACTGTTTTTTGTTTGTTTTGTTTTATTTGTTTTTTTTACCAATACATTGTTTAGGTTTTTGGCATATATGTGCATGAGGAACATTGTTTAAAAATTTTCTTAGTTGAAATATCCTTGTCAAGTTTTGGTGTCAGGGTTGTACCAGTTTCATAAAAGGAGTTGTGAAGTCAGCCCCGTTTTTTATTCTCTGGATACATGTTTGCAAAATAAATGTTATTTGTTCTTTAAAGTCTGGAACCATTTACCAATAAAGGCATCTAGGCCTGGAGCTTTCTTTGTTGAAAAACTAAATGCCTACTTCATGTTTTTGATAAAATTATTCTTTGATTATAAGATATTTTTTGATGTGGCATTATTCATATTTTCTATTTACTCATGTTTTAGTTTTAGTAAATTGAGTCTTTATAGCTATTTATCCATTTCCCAAAAGATTTGAAATCCATGGACAGTATTCATTTCTTAACATCTTGTTATAACCTTATTATGTCTGTTCCACAGTGATGTCCTCTTCTTCATTCCTGATTTTGGAAATGTTTGCCTTCTTTCTTATTTTCTTTATAGAAAGTGCCAGTGATTTATCAAGCTTATTAGGATTTTCAAACCATCAACTTCGACTTAGTTTATTTTCTTTTTAAGTGATTTTTAAGTGATTTTAAGTGATATGTTTCTTTATTATTTTCTTCTTTCTACTTCAATGGTTTTAATTTTCTGTTATTTTTCTAATATTTTGATATAAATTACTAGATTCTGATTTGGGGCCTTGCCTTTTTTTAAAGATATAATTTTAATACTGTAAAGCACCCTCTAGCTTGGTATACCTAAATCCAACAAAACCTTCTCTATATACTAATCTTCCTTTTGCATTGTGTGTCCTTTCTGTCTCTGTGCTCCAATCTTGTATTTTCTATTGATTCACTTTCCATTTTACTAATCCCTGGGACAGGCAATAGCACATAGTGGTAAGATTTCTTCGCAAAATAGATGACGTGCTCGATTAAAATATGTAGATTTTCAAACTCTTAAATTAATTAAATATACTTTTTACGAGATTGCTGTAGTGTCATAGATTTATATCAATGCCTTCTTATTAATCAGATTTGCGTATTACTGTTGTCATGTTCAAAATAAAAATATAAAACTTTAACACTTTATGAAAGTGTATGTTATACTGCTCAAGTCACATAGCAATATGGGAAAATGCTATAAAATTCCATAATGTGTTGATTTTTAGTGGAAAATAAAATAGAATATGCGAGCAAACACAATACTTCTGCAAGTTGTTTTTCCATTACAGTTTTGACAGATTTTTTTTTTTTTTAAACTTACCCCATTGCTTCAGTGTTGCATTTGTAGATACAATTATGTATACAGTGACTTAGCTGAGTGCTCGGGAGGTTGGCTAAAAGCCATGCCAAATGCAGGTGCAATTTTATGACTCAAAGACTTAAAGGCTCTAAAAGTATTGTTCATGGAACATGACTTGATTTTACAGTCTTTGCTCACAGAATTCTTTCAAATAACCAATGATAGCTCTGTGTGTGAACAGGATATGTGGTTAATAAGTTGTTGTTGTTTTTAGGTGAGGCAACCCTTGGTCGACCTCACAGTTTGCAAAGAACTTGTCAGCTTACAATCTCTTTTTTTTTTTTTTTAAATTTTTATGCCTATAGCACCTGGTCTTCCTAGGTGGTCTCCCATCCAAGTACTAACCAGGCCCGACCCTGCTTAGCTTCTGAGATCAATTGGAATTGGGCACGTTCAGGGTGGCATGGCCATAGACGGTTAGTAAGTTTTTAAAGCAAATATAATGGCTTTTGGGGGGTAAAGGTTGTTGGAGTGATCGCTTTTGCTTTCTCAGTTTCTTTACCAGATATGGTGGGACCCAGTGTGTATATGTTTATTTAGATCTTTGTAATTTGCTTTTGGATCTTTTAGTTAGATAAATTTTAATCTATTTAGATTACTGGTGTATTATATTTACATGACATATATTTAGAACAGCAAATGCCATGCTCTTTGAGGAGGCACAAATTTATGTACAGATAATTTTACATATAAGAAATAAAACACACTGAACCAATGGATCACAGATTTTTTTCTATTTTTCCTTTAACAAATCAAGATTGTTGGAACCCTGAAAATTATATAATGATGTATTTGAAAATCTAGTGTTTTCATATTAACATGTCATTTTCAAAAATCATGTAGAGGAGTATGGTGACATGCATGACAGAATATTCTATATTATCCTTCAGTAAGCTTCATGACCTTTTTTACATTGTAATTTTTATTTCCAATTTCTGAATTGTTTTTTTTAGTATTTTCACCGTGTGTGAGATAGAATACTTTAATCATACGCATTTAATCATAGTTATTATATTTGTTGAATGCATTCCTACCTTGGGGTAGAAGGACTTATCCAGATTCTGGGTTTTGTTTGTTTGTTTTCTGATTTCTAAAAAAAAAATTTTGTTTTGCCTTGTTTCCCTTGAACACAATTTTTATGAAATCAAGAATTGGGATACTATTGAGTTTATGTTGAATAGATTGAGACTCACTGGAGCGAAGTATGGTTGGATTCATAATCAGTTTTGCTATTTCTATGTGGCCAGCACCGTGTGTTTATGTAGAAAGGTAATTCGTGAAATCAAGACAGAGTGGAAGACTTTGGCTAGTTGCCCTGTCAATCTAAGTCAAAATGTCTGGACGAGCTTGGTAGACCTGGAAACCTTACGGCATTTTAACTAACTGAAGCCTAAAACCCATTCGGTGCTGTTTTCTGTATCAGGAGAGGATTTCCATGTATTTGCACTTTCAAGAGGATGTGTATAAAATCAGATGGACAAGACTACTTAAGCACCAGAGCAGTTCCTCTGCTGTAGGACAGAGATAGTTCGTGAGATCTCACTGTAATTTGGATAATAATTACAGTAGCAAGTAACATTTCTTTATAAGGCCTAGAACTCTTCTTGACTCTGTACACATATTAATTGGATTAGTTGCCAGTGAGCCTGTGCTATGGATACTATTAATATCTTCACTTAATAGATGAGCAAAATGGGACATACCGTAGTTAAATAACTTGGCCCAGGTAAACTATTTCTTGCTTATCTAATAATATCTGGGTGATATGTCCCTTAAGACTGTGGATTTCCTTTGCCCAGGAGACTAAGAGTCATACAGAATCAGAAATTAGGACCTTATTTCTTTCCTACCCTTTCCCTCTGTTCCCTATACTCATAATCTCAAACGCCTTAGAAAAATAAATCCTCTAGACTCCCTTCCCCCTTTCCATGGCTTTGAATCTCTAGTCTTATCTAGTTTCCCTGGTGTCGTCTGCTTATTGCTTCATACTTGGCTGCTTCCTCTCGGCTTAGCCCTTTCTGCTTGATGTTTTTGTTAGATGGTCTTGTTGCCCTTTGCTTCTGATTCCACCAAGAACCTCTTCTCTTGGTATCTCAGCGTCACAAATTGCCTCTCTGTTGCCCAGGGAGGATAGAGAATAAAGATAAACCAAAACTAGGAAAGAAAAAGAAAGAAGACTTTTTTGAACTGGATATCTTGACAAGATTTAAAAAAAAAAAACAAAAAAACTGGGTGCATGAACTGGAAGGATAAGAGAACACATTCCAAGATTATTATATTTGAAATTTAAGATTATAGATCAAGAATAATTTTGGATGATGATATAATCCAGAACATAGATTTAGGAAGGAGTCAATGAAATTAAATTATAATTTCAGGGCTATATTATTGCAGTTTAAAAGTAGACGCTGGTATAACCATTAATATTAGCTAGCCTATATATTGTGAAAAACTCTGAAATTATGGAATTGGGAGCTTTTATAGGAACTGCTGAACAACTTCCTTCCCTTCTGGAGACAGGAAGAGAAACCTTAACTTTTTAAACCCGTCCTCATGGGGGAAGGGAACCGGAAGATTGATAGAACCCTTTGAGATGTAAATAAGTAGCAAAGGGATCCCGAGGAGATAATTTGAAATCTATCCGAATAATTCAGCATCGCTAACTTCCAAAATATGATTTGATTACCTTTTCATTCAGAAAGCCAAAGATCTTTGCTCAGTGTATCCTAACCATGAAACACGAAAATATCCGTGGTCTCCTAACACTTTTGCCCCACACTCCTTTGTTTCAGTCAATGGAACCATTATTCCAATTCGCCGTACTTGATCTTTCTCTCTTATATATCATCTTAATCAATTATCAAATCTTGTCAGTTCTTTTTCCAAAGCGGATCCAGATTTCAACTACGCCTCACTGTCTCCTCTACTAAGCCATTGGTCCAATTTACCACGCACGTCACCTGGATTAATGTAAATAGCTTCTTAAATGACCTTACCTCCCCACCTGCCACCCCCCCAGTTCTCTTCTCCACGTGGCAGCCCAGAGTAATCCTTTCATATGTCAGTATATTCCATTCTTCTACCTTGGAGTTTTGTCCTATGCCAAGAAAGTTTTCAAATTCTTTTCTCCATGCCTACAACGTTCTACGTGGCCTTGACCTCCACAACTTCTCTGACCTCTTCTATTGTTCACCTCCTTATTAGTGCTGTCCTCCCCCACTAGCCTCATAGATTGTGCAGAAACATACTCTGTGTAATTTTGGCTTAGAGTACTTTTTCAGCAGATACTCAGAAGGCTTGCTTCCTTACTTTCTGTTCAAATGCCGTCCTATCCGAGATGCACACCTGTTCTCTCTCCTGCTTATGTTTTTTCATAGCACTTAGTGATACCCTAGCTATTACATAGGTATTGTTTGTTTACTGTCTGATTTTTCCCACTGGAACATAAACTCCACAAGAGTAGGGACTTAGTTTTTATTCATGGCTGTATCTCCAGATACTAGAACAGCAGTTGGTGCAAAAAGAATATTCTTTCTGTTAAGCGAATGAGTATTAAAAGTCAGAATCTGCAGGCACGATTAATAATGAATCCACCTGGAAACAGTAAAGTCAAAATACACAGGAAATCTAAAAGAAATGTGGGTGAAAACCTTAAGATGAAATGCACTCTACAGGCAAGCAGAGGCTAGTAAAAGTTAAAATTTCAAATAGAAATGATAAAGAGAGAAAGAGTTCATACACTTGGTCTTTGAGCAGTGTAAGGATTAGGGATGCTGGTCTCCTGCACAGTTGAAAATTTGCATATAACTTTTGACTTCCCAAAAAATTACCTACTAATAACCCACTGTTGATCGGAATCCTCACCAATAACATAAACTGTCAATGAACACATATTTTGTATGCTATGTGTATTATATACTTTATTATTATAATAAGGCAAGCTAGAGAAAAAGTGTCATTAAGAAAATCGTAAGAGAAAAGACATTGACAGTATTTATTGAAAAAAATCCACATACGAGTGGCCCCACGCTGTTTAAGGGTCCAGCCGTATATTGAAAAGAAGTACAGTTCTCAATTGTGACATGACCATCCCGAAACGTCATGGATATTTTGCACTAAATATTATCTTGATTCAAATATGTATCTATAAAGTTAAGGCTATAAGAAATTAAATGAAAGCTCAATTTTCACAGGAAATCTTGGGGAGGCATCATGATTTTTTTCTTCCATCAATTTCTCTCTCTTCTGCTTCTTAGCACCTGATTTTCTCATAAATACACAACATAAAGTAGAGATTTTCTCAAGCAGAGTGATGTGGAAAGAAATTCTCCTTGGAATTTTAGAAAATATGCAGGTCTTGTGTCATGTTGTCTAACAGTGTCCCTGTCGCCTCTAATGATAAGTGTTGTGTTTGGAGTTAGGGAAAGTTTACAAACCTGAGAAATAAGACTTCTGTTTCTGCTCTCTCTCCCTCTGGCCAGCCATTTTCTATGTCAACATGTGACATATCTTTGTCATATATACAGGCTGGGCCAACAGAGGTCCAACTTAAATACAATAATACATTTAGTTATTTTCCTTTAATTTTTATCCTTCTAAAATGATACAGGAATAAAATTGCATACAGAATTATAGCTTGTAATGAGTAAAAGACTGGACTTTCATCATTCGATATTTATAGCTAACTTGCATTTTTTCCTATCAATTTATTATTTTATCTTTTTTTTTTTTCTAGTTCTCACATGTAAGTCATAAACTATTATTGGGCACTGTGTGGCTGGGATATTGTTCTTTTTTTTTCTCAAGGGTAATTTATATTCGTGTTCTCATTCTGGAAACCATTTTTCTTTTTAATCATCTGAAACTAGTCCTTACACTTTCGTTATGTAATTTGATAGTATTTGGTATATTGCTGTAATTATTTTAATAATAAAACCAAATTACTATATGGCTGTTGTCTCAGAGAAATCCTTATGAGATGGAATTTTGAACTAAAGCCTGTATTATGATTAAGGACTTCAGGGGAAATGGCTTAGATTTGCAATTAACCAGTTTCAACATATAAAGAAACCCTCTCATTTAAAAAGCAAGGTTTGGGAGACTTCACTTTTATTTTCCTTATGATCATATTAAAAGTGACCTTGAGACATATCTTTTTTACAGCAAATTTCAGTTTTATGTTCTTGTTACAAATGTCACATCTTTGAGTTAAAATTTCCTTGAAAATTTGAAGTATTCTTAAAATTTTATTCTTACAATTTATATTATTTGTACATAGAACAGAAAAAGAGCATAAAACCAAATAATTACTTAGATAATAAACTGTTATCTCTCACATTCCAAAGGGAGAGAAAGAAACCAGGGACATCCTAATTCAATAAATTTAGTAACTCTTAATTTTCAATCTAATGCTAAACACTAATTTTTCTTTAAGCTACTGCTAGCTAATTAATACCTAAGAGGGCAAGAATATGCTTTAGATCTGCGGTCCCTGACCTTTTTCGGCACCAGGGACTGGTGCTCTCATGAAAATCTAATGCCTGATGATCTGAAGTGGAGCTGAGGCGGTGATGCCGGCACTGGGGAGCGGCTGCAGATACAGATGAAGCTTCGCTCGCTTGCCCGCCGCTCACCTCCTGCTGTGCGGCCCAGTTCCTAACAGGCTTGGGTCCTGTACCGGTCCATGGCCCAGGGGTTGGAGACCCCTGCTTTAGATTGTTACATACATTGCTCTCTCCCTACCTTTATTAATATCCTACTTTGTATATTATTTCAGCATTTCAACTTGGTTGTCTAAACATTTATCCCTCTGCAACTTTCCTGTTATAAATATCCATATTAGCAATCTATTTAATATCTTCTTATCATGTTATTTTATCCTTCTTTATAGTCAAGCCATGAATGGAAATGGGGTTTTCTATCGTGGTCAAATTGCCTTGATCAACAAATTGTCTGTACCACTCATTAAATGGAGAAAGATTCTAGGGTTTTTCTGCACTCAGCATGAAAGGCGACAGGGATCGGTTAGTGAAGGTTGCTTTAGGCGGGGGGGTGGAGCAAAGCACCGTGCATGCACGTGCATTTCTGTCTCCCCTGCACACTAGGATAAGCGAGCCTAGCAACATGCTGCAGATGATTCCATCCTGGTCTCGTCTACGTCTTCCTTCTGAAATCGGCTTCGTAGGTGTTTCCCCAGCTGGTACATAGCTCATGATCCATCACTTTCTCTCCCCGTTCTAATCATACCTCCCACTTTGCTCCATGAGCTCCAGGATTCCTGCCCAGCTCGATCTGTGAGTCAGCAGCCCCAGCATCCCCATTCTCCTTGGTCTGCAGACCTCCCCTAGACATCCAGGCCTGTATGCACCGATGCCAGCCCTGCACCTCCTCCACGTCCCTCTAGTGCTGATGCTCTGAAGCTTGCTGCTCACGCTGGCACACAGGTGCTCAGCCCCATTGAGCTTGCCCTCCACGTGTGGACCTGGCAGTTGCTTCGTCATTCCCATCGATCTCTCATTCATTTTCAGAACAATATTCTAGTTGTGAGACCTTAGCAGTTCCCAGTCCTTGCTTTGCCAACGTTCTCTTTTTCACATTTTCTCTCAGAGTGTTTTTCTGTTCTTCTGTCTTCAGGGATCCCTTCTAGATTTGAGTGTAACCCTATAGAACTTATCTCTCATAATAAATAAGAATTCCATAGTGTAGTACTTGCATTCCTGTGATCAGGCCCTGATCTACACAGGTCATATTTTAAAACTGTACATCCCTCCATCACTGAACACACACACAGACTCATATTCATATAAATGTGAATATTTGCATTCTTTACTGCGGCCCTGTTTATGTGACTTTTCTTCTCTTAAAATCTCACATGTCCATTTATTCCTTTATTTTGAGCACAGACATCTCTACAAACTACTCATATCTTTATTTAATTTGACCTCATCCTAAAATTCTTCTGTCTTGGATTCTACTGTCTTTTGACATTTCTGTTTCTCTGCTTGCTCCTTATCAGTGGGCTTTGAAGTACTACAGATCTGCAGATTTCAGTTACCAGCCTTCAGTTCTTCCCAGGCTCTTCCACCTACTCTGTGGTCAGGACAGAGGGCAGTGGAGAGGGCAGTGAGCCTGGGCCAGGTATTGACGAGACACATGTGCTCTTACCTCGCCTGCCATCCATCCTGCCAGATCTGACCTCAGTTGTCCAGCTACTGAAATTTCTGTGAGCATCTCAGTTCCTTTTAATCCATTCCAATTCCTTTCAATTCATTTTTCACTTTACTCACCTGTAGACGATTTCTGTATTTTGCTTCTGATATAAAGGTTTGATTATGATCCCCATCTTATAGGAGAGAAAATTTAAAGAGGTTGAGGGACAGGAATTCAACTCAGGCAGTTTGATTCAGGCCCATAAACACACGATCTGTCTTAACTCTTTATCAGAGAAATAGATACCATTAGTTGGGAAGCCTCTCAACTTACCTCCTTGTTTTTCATTTTATTACTTTTTCTATGTACAATGCAGGCGTATTTTATGTAAGCATACACATTTGGCACTTGTCCTTAGATCCCCCACTTCTCTATTAGAGGAGGTAATATCTTCCTTACTAACCCACCCATTGCTCTGAGGTGTCCACTGTCTTCACCGCTGAGACTTTATAAATGTGATCTCTTCTCTAGTTGTTGTGTGAAATTCCTCAATCTCTAATGACCTGCTAAGTCACATAAATCTGGCCTCCCCCTAATATGGCTTAATATAAGTTGTTCCAGAAACGTAGATAACGATTGCGTGATGGTCACGGTTTAAGGGCACATGTCAGTGTTTATTTTCCTGTTCTTTTCCGAAGCATCAGTAATTGTTGATCTTTTCTTCAAAACTTTCTCCCCTTGTGTTCCGTGAAACTGGCCTATTTCCCGAAATCCCGGCTAATACCTTAAACTGATATTTGTAGTTTCTTTCATCTCTCTTCTTAGAATTTATGTTTCCTCAGACACAGTCTTCCTTCCCCATGCTGTTCTCTAGACTAGTGGCTCTCACACTTTCATGTGCATACAACTCACTGGTAGACCTTCTCAAATGGCGGCTGTGGTCCAGGATGTCGGAGTGGTGCCCACGATTCTGCTTTTCTGTCAAGTTCCCAGGTGCACCGAAGGCTGCCGCTTGCAGGACCACTGAAGAGTAAGACAGAAGGCATCTCATCCTGCACTCATTCTCAGCTCTGCAGTAACTACAGGCCCGTTGATCAGTGGACATTTGGTCTTCGTAGTTAACATAAATCCCAGTCTTCTGCAGAATGTGAACCCCACTCCCTCTACCTTACCCTGTGTGTCGGCGAGCTAGCCCACATAGGAAGCGTTGTTATTGACGGTACAACCGCAAAATTACTGGACCAATAAAATATGGATAGTATTTTTTTTTTTATGTATTAATTCAATAAACCCAAAGTAGACAGAAATGTTATCAGCAACTTAAACCGAGGGACACTTTCCAAGGGTGGACATTTTGGACAGGACCAAATATCAAGCCCCTGTGGGCATGGACCAGCTGTCACTGTGGATGTTTTGGACACGATCAAATGTCCTGCAAGGGGCCCATGTGTGTCTTGGGGTTGCTGCCCTGGTACTATTCCTCTTCCCACCCGACTTTGCGAATCACATGAATTTCAGCATCTCACATTCATAGTGCAAGTCACTGTCCTCACAGCCAAGCAGGCTCCTTTGTCGTAGTGTAAGTGTGAGAGGCACGGCATCTACCAAGTGACCCAAGATGTCAAACCCAGGTTTCCATTTCACGCTTTGCTTTCTTTTTCTTCTGGTCGTCAGATGTGTAAAACTCTGGAAAGAAAGGCAGGATAAAATATCCTGGCTCAGGTAAACACATGGCAGGTGCTTTCACATCTGATCTCTTTGATTGCGTTTTCTTTAGATGCTCCTCACATTTCCCTGTAAATTTAGAGACTGCATTTGTATACTTTTAAATTCTGTAGTTATACATTACCAACTCTTTTCTTCATTTTCAAGGCTCCTTATCAAACTAAACTGGCATTTTCACTCTTACATTAATTATATAACTTATTAGGTTTTCTATATCTTTGATTTTGGATTTCAGACAATCTCATTTGTCCACCTTGATGTTTTAGAATTTTTCACATGCTTTTATTAATTCATTTATATACTGAATTTTTGTTATATAGTTTATTCTTAAATTTAAAAATATCATGTATACCTAATAAAAACACTTCCACTTAAAATTTTTCCAATGTGTATCCGCACGAAATAATTCACATTGTAACCATTATTATATACAAAGTTAGTGTCAACATTTCACATATTTAGTAAATATTGTCATATTTTAAAATAATTTTATAGCAATTATTTATGGGCAGAATATAATATTACCATATTTACATGTAATATGCAAATATTATATGTTGAGAGTAATTTTGTATATGATAATGCCTATATTATTCAAACTAAATGCAATTTCAAACAATTTCATGTCATTATGAGGAAGCACTATAATAAAATGAACAGTATAGTTCCAATCGATATTAATTTAAATTTCCATCAAACATTTTTGGTTGCAACTGAGTATACTAGTCTAAAATCTTTAATTTTCAAAGTTTAGGTATAATTTTTTTATCATCTGAATCTTGAATTGTACTTAGCACAGGAAATAGAGATTTTGTTAGCAATCTAAAAATATATTCCTGAGAAAATTGCTTAGAGATGCATACCAAATATACTTGAAACAAAAACTAAGTGGTGAGTAGGTGTTTTAGGTTTAAAAAATGAGATCTGTAAAGAGTTTTATTAGAATAACATGTTGTTTGCACCTTTCTCTAGGCACCTGATATTTATTTTAGCCTGTTAGGATAAAATCAGAATAAATGAAGCAAGAAGGCCACAGTTATTGATGGTCCGTTGAGTACACATGTTTACAGAGAATTCCCCTTTTTAAAGCCTCCTCATAAATCAATATTGAAGTTTATTTTATCATCCCTAAGTAAACTTGATTTTAGCAAACTGATAATCGTTCATTTCTGAGTTCTTATAACTGGCCAAGTTGACACAAAATATATCCTGCCCTGTTGTTCAACTAACGTTAATAGATCCATAGCATTTTTCCTTGTACATATAAAAAGAAAAGCTATAACTATCTATATGCTTTAGCTTGGTTTAGATGAACCATTCTTTGATGTGTCCCCACAAACAGAACTAAGTTTGATGATTCTCAGTTGTTCCTCAGAAAAATATCCGGAATGACTGCTTTCAGATACTTTATTGAAATCACTGGTTTCTCTTGTCCTTTCTGGCTTTATTTGCATGGAAAGAATAGTAATCCCTTTCCTACGCAAATATTTAAAACTGTCTGTATAGCAATGTTAACATGTCACAAACCAAAAAAATTAGAGAAAAGAAATAATTGAGTGATAAGCAGAGTTGAAAAGCTGAATCAGTATGACTGAGGCTTGCTTTTCATAATATTTTGGTCAAACCCTAAAACTGGTCTTTCAAGTTTTTTCTTCTTTTAAATATGCAAATGCTTTTCTACTTGGAGGATTAGCGTAGCATCCTGTAACTCTTTGTCGTGCTCCTTTGTTCATTTGCTTCTTTATTTCATAAGTATTTAGTGTATGCCTAGTATAAGGAAGATATTGTGTAAGTACTGTAAGTACTACAAGAGAGAAAAGTCTTTGATTTCATGAATCTTGCATTCTAGCTAGGAAAGGTAGATACTTAACAAATAAGCAAAGAAAATTATAATTTCGATGAATTAAAATTGCTCCAAAAAATATAAGACATAATAACGGGGACAGGCCAGCAGTATGTTAACTTCAGTGGTAAAAAATCTGTGGGAGGTGACATCTGCACTGAGTCCATGTTTGAAGATCGGGGAATGATATTTCATGCAGAGGGAGCAAAGTGCGGAGATTCTGAGGCTGAACCCACAGCGTCTGTGGTGGCGGCAAATTGACCACAGCGTCCTTAGGAATAAAATGAGCAGCACACTCAAGTGCTGTTTGATCTGTAAAAGTTGTAAAATTCTAGGTCAGCTAAGCAGAGACTTGATTCAAGAAACTAGAGTAGGGATTTGCTGCCTCTTACCCATATCCCAGAGCCCCCTGATTGACAGGGAGGCCAGGTCCTTTTAAGAAAGGTCCCCCCAAAATAGCTACATATAAATCTTCCTCCAAGACTCCAGTGGAGAGACTTAAAACAATTTACCAGGGTTACTGTGCATGAGGGAAATGGAAATGTCCGGAAGCTTCGGGAGGTATTAAATACCAGCACTGAACTGACAGAAGGAGTGCCATGGTCAAGGTAGGCCTGTGAGAGTCAGGTGCTAAAGGGGGCGGAGGCCCAAACCTGTCTCACGGTGGGTCCAGTAGGCTTGCGGATCCATTCTGTTGCTGTTTGCCCAAGTCCAGAGTTTATAGCGGGACTGTTTTTATCGCTGTGTATTTTTTAATGCATCTTTAGAATTCGGCTCCTTTTTATTCTTACATAACATAATCTGAGATGGTCACCAAGTGCATTCATGTTTGTTTATTGGGAACAAGTAATTATTTTAGAAAGAGCAAAATGAAAGAAGGCTCTGGAATTCCCCTTCCTCCATGCTCTGACTCAAACAGTACCTCCAAAGCAGTACCGTACCCCCAGGGTTTGCACATATCAGGGCCACTGTCGAAGAGTCGAAAGATGAAGGATGTTGACATCTGCCCCATCACGATTGGCTTGCCTCTTTCAGCGATCACTGCCGTCGTCTGGGGCCCATCATTTCCGTTGTTCACTGCCTACCTTTATGCTCCAATCACCCAAAAAAGCGACCCACACACTCACCACTCTTTATAAGGCCTCATTTGTACTTTCAGGATACCTGGAACAGCTATTATTATTATTATTATTATTATTATTATTATTATTATTTTCTTCTGGTGATGTCACCTGCGTACAATTAAAAATTGTATGTTTATTATTATTATTATTACTTTCTTTTGGTGACAGCTCACCTGTGTTCGTATTTTGAGCTCTGTTTTTCTTTGTCAGTCACCTCCTGTCTGCTTTCCTTCTCAAAGGCTGTAGTTTTACACTGACGCTTTCTCTCATTTTCCATCGCTACGATGGGCTTGTACATCAGTCAGTTCTAGGTATCTGAAGTCGGAAGATAAGGTGGGAATGAAAGTTCTGTCTACGTCTGATTAGGAAACGTCTCTCTAATCCCGGGGAAGACACCTACAAAAGGACCGAAGCTGCAGAAAGCGTGTGAAAAGGAAGCGTAAACACAAGGGCTCAGCTCTCATATGAACAAGGAAAAAACACTGATTGATTAAAACGGGTTCATTGGAAACCACTCAGCGTGGACTCAGGGCCTCAAAAGATTCTGTTTGTCCTGCTAAGAGCCAAGGCACATCAGTGTCCAAATGCAGTTGCCCCTGAGATAAACCCGTTTACCATCAGCAGCTCAGCTAGCCATGTTTTCTTCTGTGGCTGTGCATTGACTTATATAATTTTTAGGGGATAATGCCAATGTCTCCTGCCATTCCTAGATATTGACAGAGGAAAGATAATGGGCTTGAGTATTTTTGGTGCATGGTGTTAGATTTTTGTCTATAAAAAGAGAAAAAAGGAAATGAAATACGTTTATTGAAATCAACATGTGTCCCAACTCAATATTAACTTGTCAGTAGGAAAATAAAAAGTAATAACTAAAAAATATAACCACACACAGTTACCAGTGAGGAAGCCTATGAGTAGGATAGAGGGTGCAGTCACCTTCTCTCTTTATTTTAACTTTTGGCTTTGTTAATTTGTTTTTGTTTTCGCCAAGTGATCAATCAATTCACTAGGTAAATTTTCCAGTATTTGG
Source organism: Pteropus alecto (assembly GCF_000325575.1). Lineage (NCBI taxonomy): Eukaryota > Metazoa > Chordata > Mammalia > Chiroptera > Pteropodidae > Pteropus > Pteropus alecto. The sequence continues at coordinate 4,698,714 of NW_006439191.1, read as the reverse complement.
AAACTGCTTAAAATACCTAAGTATCTTACATCGTTGTTCCTTGGCCCATTGGCAGAATAACACATTACTGTTTTGTTCTACGCCATTCTTAGTTTGTATTTAGAAAAGCAAATGGAATTATCCAGCACACCGTCTTCTCCAGGGAAGCAGGAGCTGTATCTGTGGTGTGTGGGGATGTACATGTCTCTTTATCATAATGTATCAAGTATAGCTGTTTAACATATAATAGGGGCTCGGCACATATTTATTACATGAATATGAAACCATGTAAGGTATAAAATTTAATTTTGAGAATTTTACTAGGGCTAAGAGTGTATCCAATGTATTTTGTTGATAATTAGTAAACTTTACCCCAAATCAACATAAAAGTGGAAATGAAATCAATGAAATAAACTTTTAATTCACTAATATTTATCAAAGAGCCCCTGTGTGCAAGAAACCATCTTATGTAGATGAGGACACTGTCTCCCTGCTCACAAAGAGACCAGGGCATCTCGGAGCATAACGGCCATATTTCATTCAGTACTGCATCCTCAGTGCCTAGATCAGAACCCCTTGCTATGTAGTAGGTGCTGGTCTATTATTGATGCAGGAAGAAAAGAATGAATGAATATGGATCAGTAATTAATTAATTGCATTTAGACTGTGCATTGTATGTGTGAGGGGAGGGAGGGAGAGGGAGAGGAGAGGAGAGGAGGAGACTGATTGAGATTCCCTCTCTTAGGAGTACAGTTACCTCTAATGGCATATAAATTCTTCTCCCTGACAAAATAGCAAATGCTTGACTTCCCCTTCATAAAAAGGAGAGAAATATAGACACGTCATTTCTTTCCTTTATTCTTTCTTGGATATATGCTCTGGAATAGGTTAGGGAGATGTTCGTATAAGAACAGCCAACTGTAGGTGTTCAGATAACATTGTCACAAAACGGAGAGCATCCTCTTTAAGAAAGACGTGTGTGCAAATCCTCCCTTCACGTTCACTTTCCATACTCTTTGGGGGTCAATGTCAGCTCGTGCTATTCATTTTAAACAACATGGTGCGTATGAAACCAGATGTACGGGTAAAAGAATCCGTACTGTAGCCTTTTCCTTTACGTGGTTTCTCTCCATTTGTTTTATTTTTTTCTCTTCTTATTACTAGTCATTATGAAATTTGCTTGTCTATTCATCTTTCTTATTTGCTGATAAAGAAAAAAATCACACTAACCTGTAAATTCTTCTAAAAATACGCATACATTTTATGTTTTACGTGAATAAACACTTACAACTTTAAAAACAACATAATGGTTTCCAGAGCATAACATGGAATGTCAGGAAAAAAAAAATATAAAAATAACTTTACTTTTGTCACCCGATGCCTACTAAACGAGTCTAATGTTTATTGCCTACAAATTTCTTGAAGGGTAAAAAAATAAATTCTGCTTAAAGAGATTTATGCACCTAGTTGTGCATATGACATAATAAAATGTGAGATGCCCCAAGAGCTACTCAAGAAAGTTCCTTTAAGTTGTTGGAAACACTCTTCTTCTCAGTTTCCATTATTCTGCCTTGAAAGCTATACCCTCTATTCCTCTAACTGAACCAGGGAGTTAAATTTCGAAGTCTTCTTTCACCTGACTTAATTAATGAAGAAATTCCCTACATTTATAGTTTAAAACTTGTGACTTCTTTGTCTTCTGCTTTCTCTCTCCTAAAATTGTATTGGCTCTCAAACTGTAACTTGCTGAAAGCAGACATCCTCAGATATTCACGTTGGATGAAATATTCTAAGTATTTTATTATAAAACTTTTAAGAATCAAAATAGGGACAAGGGGCACCTGGTAATACTTTTCTTGAATTGGCAACATTTTATAGGAAAGGAGTTAAATCTCTACAATTAATTAATCAGAAGAATAACAACTGCATGACAACCCTGAGATTAGATTTCTACTATGACATTTTTTTAGAAAGAAAACTATGAAAAGTAAAGATTCTTTCGGTCTTAGACTTTCCCCACTGATACGTCTCCAAAATGTCTGCTATCTTGATGGATCTATGTGACCTCAATTACCTAATAGCCAATTAGAAGACCAGTTCTGCTCTTGCTGTTAGAAGTGTATAGACTACACTAAGGTGGCATTTGGATTACCCGTTAAAAAGAGCTTTAAAAGCCAGAAAAACGTTTCCATTAAATCTCTCTTAAGCTCTTCTATAGGCGGCTGTCTAAGCTAGATCTTTTGGCCCAGAGTATGGATGAAATTCTTTAGTTTTTTTCTAAACTTTCTCACTGCTTGTCAATCAGGATATAACATTCCTAAGTTTGAAACACAAAATCCTCATTTTGGATTTGTGGAAAGGTTGGTTAATCATGTTTCAAAGAACGCGATACAAATTAAATACCGGGGAAAAGTAAAACCACCTGCAGGAGTATGGCTTCTTAAAAAAGCATAAATAGGAGAGTTATTTGAAATTTCAGATATCTTTATTCTCACATTCAGATCGGGCTAACGAGATCGTTTATATTAGCTGCATATTAAATACTTTAAGGTACTAACAGTGTCATACCTGAGACGAATCGTGTACCCCTGCGTTCACTTACTCAGATAGCCCCTCATATTTTGAATCGAGTGGTAGAAATAAAGCCTTACAATTTTTTTAAAAAATGTGCTAACTCTGGGGTTGCCTGGTGTGTTCACATGTCTTTGTCAGCCCTCATAAGTCCGCCTAGTGGGGGACCTGGGCGGACAAGGAAGGTGTGCTGGCTTTGGATCCAGAATTAATGGAAAGGACAGTTCCCACTGCATAGGAATACAGAGTCAGAAGATGCAGGTTGTATTGAAAATGTTGATATTTGTTTATTCATGAATTTTTTTTTTGCATTCATTTTGATTTTTAAAAAAATATCGTGTTAAGTATTATCTTGATAACTGAATTTTCTAGCATTCTCTTCATTTTGTTTCTGAAGTGGTTCATTCATTTCATCCTAATACCCGGCCTGACAGATGCTGAAGCCCAGGCAAAATCTGTGTACCTAGAAGAACCTTAAATAATTAAATAGAGGAAACATCAGACAACCAGAGAATATATTTAGGGGCCAACATGTATATCGCTAATGCTGATACCTACTGCGAGGCCATCCTCTCTTTTGGTGATTTAATCAGGAGAAATTCTAAAATGCTTGAGCAGAGGGAAGTCAAGGACTACCATAAGTTTGTTCATCAATCTAAAAAGTCCCAAATTTCTATAGTTTTATGCCGCTAAAGGCAACTTGGCTATAAAGAAATATTTCTCTTCTATGAGACCCTATACTTAAATATTTTCTAAAGTTAACCGACTGATGAGAATTCTTAATCTCATCCTCCATGGATCCCCATGATAGAGGACTCAATTTAATCCTGCCTTAAGGACAGAGGTTGTTTGTTTAACTCTCTTTTCTCAAGTGGTAGAAATGAAAGCTTTAGTCTCAACGCAGAACCAAATTAGCAGGAATATATCCCCCAAATTCTGTCCCTTATTCACTCAGATAGCTCCCTGGGCTCATAGTCACTTGTTCTCTGAGTCATCTCACTGCTCCCCTCTTATCGTGTGTTCAAATAAACCTGCCAAGGGACAAAAGGGATGCTGGTATCTTCTCCTCTGATAATGGATAATTGGGCTCAATATTATTGTATCACCAGCCCTTGTGATTTCCAAATAGCCTTCACAGGTTGCACTGTATAAAATTGAGCTAGCAAATGATTCTTTTGAAAATTAGCATGTTCAATCAAAATCCAGCCGGCTTTCTTTTTTTTTTTCAAAGCATCTGTTGTCATTTCAAATTCATGAACCACTTTAGCACTGTCTGTGACATCAATTGGCTTCTGAGCTATCAGTTTCTAGTATGTAGCAATATGTGTTCTACTGAATGTTAGTAAAAGACAGTATCAGCATTTGATGGCTTATCAAAGTGTTTTGATTAAGCTACCTTTCAGAATCCATTCTGTGGATGCTTTGGGGTTTCAGCCTAGGAAAATCCATTCATCTGAAAGAAACAGGGACATACAGTTAGGCAGATCTGAGCACGATGTAGCTTTTCTTTTGTCCCCCACAGAACAGTTGTTATCCTTGGGTTAAGAGTTGAGGAGAAAATGGGGTGCCGGTCCAGCGTCTCAGTCACCTCAACAGATCCACGTTCTGCAGTTAAAATTCACGAACAGAATTCTTCCTATGCAAATAGTTAAGAAATTAACAATTAAGAGTTTAAATTGTGTAAACAGTATTTATTTTGAAAATTCCGTTTATACAAATTTTTACCTTGAAAGGGAGGATCTCCAGCAACACAGATTAGTGCTTAATGCAAATGTCCAAGCCCCACAGCCAGAGGTTGTGATTCTCATTCAGGAGTCTTAGAGTCAGTCTAGGAATACACATCTCAGCTGATTATGATACAGTTAGTCCCAGGATCTCAATTTGAGGAAAAATTATATACGTTTTGAAGAATGCAATCATCCTGAGTACCTTTTATTTTTTACCTTTTCTTTATTTCAACCATCAGTTTTGTTACTTTTAAGGAAACATGCTAAACTTAGTGGTCCTAATATTCTGACTTGCAATTATACATTAAAGTTATTAATGTATAATGTAAAAAAACACACTTTTTTTTCTAAAGACTAAATTTGAGTCGACTTGTAATATTTTGCCAGTCTTTAAGTTTATAACAAATGTCGAGGTGAAACAGAATGTATTACAAAAAGTTATTTCCAGCAAATTTTCTGGACTATATCTATTCCCCAAAGTAGAAACACCTAGAGTAGAAAATCAATTTCTATTCTTACAAAGATAAGCATAAATTGGTAAATGCTCATAAAACCTTAGCCTGAAATAAATAAGCCTTAAAGAAACCAAGTTATAATCGAAGGATTTAAATTTTTTTAAATCATGTTTAAAACATATTTCTTATGTATTTTCTCCAATGCTGCTTATTCCAATTCAAATGAATCCCCTTTGTGACATAGTTAAAAAAAAAAAAAAAAAAAAAGAATTGCTGATTAAAATGAAAATGATTTAATTTGAAATCTATATGGAAGGTAATTTTTATCTTGGCCTCAAATATTAGTAAACAATACACATTATTAAAGTAGATAATATTGGCATAGCTTCCGGCTTTTTACAGTAAATAATAAACCATGTTCTCTGTGTTAAGAAAAACGATATTTTGAAATAAATGCATGTAAAGTGTTCTCATGTAATCTATATATGATTGGTGTATTATGTGGTCCAGTCAAGAGATCTCTGCCTGGAATTAGCCCTCGTTATATTTATTGCCAATCTAATTGCCCCTCGTACCTGCATTATGGACGATTGCTGTTAATGTCAAGGTACCTTTATAATGCCTTGCTGATCTAGGTGTGTTTTAAACATGTCTGCAGATACTCAGTCCTGTTCAGGACAAGGTCAGAATCCTGGGCCTACGAGGAAGTCCATATTATATGTGCAGTTTAGTTAGGGATGCTTTAAAAGTAGAGGGGATCAGCCTAGAATTGTATGGTTTCAGAGTCCAAGGGAATTGGTCCCTACACAAAAAAGGGATTCATCTGCTATTTGCATTCTGAAATCTCA
>NW_006439191.1:4667236-4693025 GCF_000325575.1 Pteropus alecto | reverse complement strand
TTTGCCCCGAGAGCAATTTTCCATAGATGGAAAGTTGAAAAGCAATGGAAATTGACATCTCTAGGGAGTTGGTGTGGGTGTGTGAATGGAGAAGTGTAGGTTTGGGAAAGATCTGCCAAAAAGAATGGATAGTTTGAATAATATTAAAATTGTACTACATTTTATTAATAATTTAGCATAAGACTTGCACTGGGTAGCACACACACTTTTTAAGTTATTATGAAACTGCCATTTACTTTCAGCTTTCTAAAAAATATAATACTGTTTTCCAGCTGACTTGGTTAATACCTGCCACTGAGTTGTAATGCAGGGAAATTATTTTAATAAAATACTTTTACAGGCAGAAGAGAAGCATGTAGTCTCTGTCCAATGAGGAACAGTAAGTGGCATTTCTGTTTACCGACAATGTGTGCTTGTCTCCATTCAGCATGCAGTGTCACCAAATCCGTAACTAAATGTCCTCACCAATAACAAGCTGTTTTCGCCATCACTTGGGAACTTAAGTACTTGGTATATAACTTAAAATTAATCTTTGGTACAGTTAACCGTTTCCTATTTTTAAATTTCATTTCAGTACAATTGACAAATACATGTCTTCTTTTATTTTTCTAATAAGATATATATACACATATATATGGAAAATAAAACTTTTCAGATTCTATTTGTTTTTATTTACTTTTTAGGTTATAAAATTCTCAAACATTATGCAATAAGAAAGAGGCTTCATTTTTCACAAAGGTGGGCAATGATATCGAAAGGTCAGAATAGGAGGCAAAAGGTTATTACTAAGATGGGAGAGAGTAGAAAAAAAACAAACGGCCTCTCCTTTTCTTTTTCTCTTTTTTTTATTTTTAGTACCATGCCTGCAATGAAAATGTTTGGCTGTCTCAAATGTTCTTATCAATGTTCAGTATTTTTTTTTTACCTATTTTTATTTATTTAAATTGCTCACAATATAAAATAAAATATTCAGATGACAGGTGCAAACCCTATGCTGAGGCAGGACAAGGACTGAGAGAATGACAGAAATAGTAGAAGTTTCTTCTGCTGAGGCCATTGCTTTATTTACATATCTATTACTCTTGGAAGAATGCAGTGTGTGTGTGTGTGTGTGTGTGTTGTGTGTGAAGGAGAGAGAGAGAGACAGAGAGGGACAGAGAAAGATAGAGACCACGAGACGGCGAGACAAAGAGACAGCGACAGCTAGCAAGAGAAAGAACCTGCCAGGGAGATTAGATCAAGAGACACACTTTTCCCCCTAAAGATGGGGTCTTCACCAATATTGCGACCATATCACTATTTTCCCAAGAGATTCATTTATTCTAAAACAACTTTACATTACCCCATTTTAATATGCCTGCGATGTGTTTGAACTACTAAAAGGAAATTTAAGGTGAAGAAAAAAATATTTCTTTTAATGATCTGCAGAGACCATCTTCTAGATCCTCGTCATCTATGGAGAAACATCGCAGTTCCATGGACCACTCCAAAATGCATTCAATGCAAGAGAGGCAGTGTTTTGCGGTGATTAGGAACGGATGCTCAGGAACCAGAATATCAAGTTCAAATCCCTTAGGATCAAATCCTTGCGAATTTTGGCAGTTTACTCGACTTGCATCTACCTTTTCTTTTTTACCAACCATAAAAAGGAAAAGACCAAAACAATGCCTAAGTTATAAGATTGTTTTTAAAATTAAATGATTACTACATATAAAACATTTCAGAAGAGTGCTTGCGTAGTGGATTCCTATTTCTGCTTTCACAAATTACCACAAACTTAGTGTCTTTAACAAGGCACATTTGGTATCCTATAGTTCCATAGTTCAGCAGTCGGAGACGTGTCTCACTCGGTTAATAACGAGGTGATGGCAGAGCTATGCTCCTCGCTGGAAACTCTGCAAGAAACTGTCTCCTTGCCTTGTTCCAGTTTCCAGAGGCTGCTGGTATTCCTGTGCTCCTGGTCCCCTTCCGCCTGCAGAGCCAGCCATGGCTGGTCTAGTCTCATGTCACATCCCTCGGACTATTCTGCCTCCCTCTTCCACATTTAAAAGACTCTTGTGACTCCAGTGGCCCATCCAGATGATCCAGGATAAGTTATCAGCCAGGATCAGCCGACTGGCAACCTCAGTGCCGTTTGCAGCCTAATTCTCAATTGCATGCAACTTAACATATTCACCAATGCTGGGAGCATCTTTGGCGAGGCTATTATTCTGACTGATACAGCCTGATAGATAGTAAGAATTTTAATATCTCAACTATTGTTATCACATTTTTGAGAGTAAATATATGCAGATTTTTCTTTACAGTTTCATAGCTTTAATAAACTCAAACAATTCAAAAATGGACAAAGAAATCATTTGTAGAAATAAAGTACACGAGTTAGAAAATAATGTATATGCATTCAGATGACTACTTAAGAGTGAATGATCAGAATAAATCCTCATGTATTATATCTGACCTGACCGAGTCTAAACTGAATCTTATTTCTCTTGGAGAAGTACTGTTTTAACTGAAAAAAATGTTAAATACACTTGTTTTCTGTCCATTTCTACACATCCCATTACATACACAAATGATGAGAACTTGATAAAAATTATTGAGTTCTACAGAAAAATATATGCATATCTGTTTTGTTAAATTTCAGAATGAAAAATGTTGCTGACATTCAGTGAGGAAGGAGGATTAATTTAAATGCCTACAATATTCTGGACATTATTCCAGGTGCTGTATTTATTACTTCATTCTCCGCATTGTGGTTTGGAAGTAGTCGTCCTATTTTACAGATAAGAAATATGAGCTTTAGAATGGTTGAGCATCTTTATGAAAGTCGCACGGCTAGTAAGATGGGAAGCTAGCCTATTGATCAAATTTTTCTAATTCAAAGGTCTTGCTTTTCTCTCCACACCCTACTTCCTCTCTAAACTGAAGTTCATATTGGTTTCCCATCTGTGCCATTAAATATCTCATAAGACATTACCTCGTCTCCACATACTGTGGTACATATAATATCTCTAACATAACCACAAAACCTATAGCACAATATTTTGGACAGTTGTGACGCTATTTCCTAATGCCCTATTACATGAGCACAAACTACTATTTTAAGGCCAGATAATATTGTCCATTTAGTAGTTAGTGTATTTATAACTGTCAGTTGATGCATGTTCTCAATTTAATACCATGTAATTCTGAACAATTTCAAGCCAGTGATATTTGCCTTTGTCTCCTTCTTAATATTATTATTATTTCTTTAGAATTTAATATTTTATTATTATTATTTCTTTAGAATTTAATATTTCTAAAGAAATAATAATAATGCGACTGTGTTGTTAAGAAAGATAAAGTTGTTTCCTCTGCAAAAAATATTTTTACTATCGTAAAAGATTAAAATAAGTCGAGTGACCCATAAAAATAATTAAGTTCAGATTGGTCAAGCTTGACACTTGGTTTTCCCAAAGCATAAACATTCTGCTCACGATTCTTTCTTCTCTATATTTTCTATCCTTTACACATATTCGTATTGTGTGTAATACTCACTTTCTAATATTTCGTGGATTTTTGCAGTAGATTGTGAGCTCCTTGAAGACAAAGCTTACGTTTCTCTTTTATTCCCGTGTTAATATAGGAAGATAGTAGTATTCTTCTTTGCATAAGCAGTTACCGCATGCAGTTTAAAGGACATTAGCAGAGCCATTTACTTTACTTCCCTCTCCTCATAAGGCCTTTGTTTTTATAGCAACGTGATCAATTGAATGTTTGCATCCCCCCGCCCCCCGCAAATCAATACATTAAAATCCTAATCCCCAAAGAGTGATGGCATTTTGAGGCAGAGCATTTGTGAGATGATTAGGTCACGAGGCAGAGTCCTCATGAATGGGGATCAGGAAAAAGGCCCGAGAATCTCCTTGGTCCTTCCACCACCTGAGGACACAGTGAGAAGGTGTCCTCTGTGAACAGATGCAGGCTCTCCCCAGACGCTGAAACTCTTGGTGCCTCAATCTTAGACTTCCAGGCTCCAGAATGGTGAGGAAAACAAAAAAAAATCTGTTGTTTAGAAGCTACCCAGTCTACGGGATTTTTGTTACATCGCCTGGATGAACTAAGACAGGCACCTTAATAAGGTTCCGACAGAGCATGAGGGCAGCTGCAGGCCCGAGTCCCTTCAGCTCGCCGTCCGGGCACCTGTCCTCCGTGCTTCCACACGTCTCTTTCAGAAGACCCGAGGCAGGCAGAGGGCGGGGAGTGTCCAGTTTGCCTTCGTAGCTTGGCGTGGTGGTCAAGAAAGCATGTATTTGTGAAAAGCTTCACATTCTTGTAGGCAAATCAGCAGATTAACAGCAGTTCAGTGAAGGAAAGTGGTATATTTAAAAGTTGATTTTTAATAAAATAAAATGAGTGCCTTATCTTCCTTTGTTAGTGGTGAGCTCTCTTAATTGTAAAGCGGCGTGATAGAACCTCAGGAAACATAGTTCCACCAGAATCAGCATTTCATTGACTCAAACTGTAAGCCTAAAGCACACTTTGCTCTATGCCATGGGGTTTTGGGGGACATGTTTCCTCATTGACTTCATGGTATAGGAAGGTCATGGTTTCAAATATCCTTTTCTGAGGAAAACAGAATGCTGTCACTCTGACAGAATTTTTTAGCAATGATAATGACTATGCTGAAATTCTCCCTAAATGAGGATTCTTAATAAGAAAGGAAAGATATGCAAATTAAACATTAAAGTGATAAATGTTATGAGAACTCTGTAGCCGGAGTTGGAGATGTGTTTGAGGTTCATTAATTAAGCATGGGAATTCTTGGCTCAAAAAGAGCTATTTTTGATAATTCATTTTTACTGTTGTCCCTGACTACCATGTCATCTGCTTAGTCATTGGACAGAAACAGAATTACATTTACTTACCCTTTGATCATCTCATCTTTTTCTTGTTTGCTAGCTAAATCTCCATAGTTTTAGGCACTTGCCAAAATATCGGTGTTGGCTTGCAGGGAATGACTCATGTGGCAGCCTGTCTAATGACATCCAGATAATCTGGGATTTCTAAGGAGGGGATCTGAGAAAAGGGGTAAGGTCGGCGGAAAAATGAAAGGGTGTTTCCTCTGACATTATGCGTCTTAATCAATCTGTTCATTTTAGAGTTTAGATGGAGGCATCTATGCCTAGTCTCCAGGTCACAAGGCGTGACATCTCAGCAACCCTCACATCTCCTTAGCTTCTGCGGCACATACGGATGCTCCCAAAGGACATTCCGACCTTTTCCTTGATTGAGGCTGCCCTGCTGTAAGAGGAGCTGAACGGTTCTGTTCTCCTCCGCATCATGTGTCGACAGTGAACTATCTTCTCAAAAGAGACATTCTATTATTCTTCTGTTATTTACTTTTCTAGTTCATAAATAGCTTGGAAAAGATGGGTGTTAAATTTAAACTTTTGAATAAGCCTGAACTTGTTTTAAACTTGTTTTGTTCTCTTGACATTGTGGCTCTTTCTTACAATCCTACTTGTTCTTATAGCCCTCTTCCCAACGTTTGTATAGATCATTAAAAATTCTGAGTGCACCGTAAAGCTCCCTGTCATTTGCATTAATTTAAGTGCCTTCTTTTTTTCCTTCCTCACTGGAATAATGTGTGATTATATTAGCATAACTTTTATAGTCTTTAGGTCTTCTTTGAATTATCAGTATTCTTAAGATTCTTAGAACATAGGGCCATAAAAATATTTTCCTGGGATGTTTTAATGTATTATTATTATACAACCATTTATTAGTTATTATTAGCCGAGTTACATGTTTTATGAATTTATGAATAAAAGTCGAGTAGGCCTAGAGTCAGTGGACCACAGTCAGTTCTCCCAGGGCTGCGGGGTCGGGGGGAAGATGCGTAGCATTCCCGAGTTCCCCAGTGTAAACACTCCTGTCATGGCCAATGTCAAGCTACCAGCGTCTAGTTACTGAAGAGGGAGTTAGGGACAGATGAGCATAGCTGACTCCAGGGAGCTGGTACACATGCGGGGGCGGGGTTCCTCATGTACCTCTGATTACAGTGGTTTCATGCCCAATACTGCCCCCAGCCCAGTCTCCTGAGTCCTCTCTCCGCAGTGACGACTTTAGACTCTTTCAGCTGTTTATTTCCGGCATTTAGGCATCTCTCTCTATGTGTGTGTGTGTGTGTGTGTGTGTGTGTGTGTGTGCCCGCCCATGTGTGTGTATGTGTATGTATATATGTATACGTTCATAAGGTTGTACAGCTCCTTTTGATTTAGTTATTTTAGATATTCTACATTGACGTCTTACTATAGAAGAGAATTTAATTCTCTAACACCGCCGTCTCGTCTGCTCTCGCTCTCCTTCCTTTCAGTATTTTTGAATGGCAATTTTTGTTTAATTCAAGATTAAGTTATACTTTACCATGTTTATGAATATATGACTTACATATTGTTGTGTCCTGTGATTACTCTTCATTTCCTTATATATTTTTTTCCCTAAAGGTAATGATTACCTTTTAAAAAATTGGCATAGTTTTCTTTGTACTTACGGCTAATTTTTCCCACATCTTCAAATAGCTTCTCAGTGCTTTTCAAAAGGTTCATCATATCGTTCTAGAGTTTTCTTGGAATTGTTTCTCCTAGAGACCTTTTCTCCCTGGATGAATTATTCTTCTGTCTTACTGAATAACTTCCGTTCTGGGACTTTCTTCGATGCTAGCCTAAGGACTCTCTTTGCTTTTCTCCTGGTTGGATTGTCCATTTTCTCATTGGATGGACCTTATTTGTCTTTCTAGGTTCTCTCTCTCTCTCTCTTTCTCATTAGAGTACATTCTCTTCTAGATTTATCAAATAAAAAGGCAGAAAAATAGAAAACATGGTGGTGATGACTATATATATATATATATATATATATAGAGAGAGAGAGAGAGAGAGAGAGAGAGAGACAGACAGACAGACAGACAGACAGACAGAGAGATGATACAGATATATATACATATATATGTATATTTCTCTCTCTCTATATATACACATACATATTACCTTCTTCAGACCAGATTGACTTTGCCTCGCACACACCTGTCATTCTGGGATTAACTTTGATCCTCACCCTAGACGAGAATACTTTCATCTCTCGCCAGGGTTTGTGTTCTTGTTTTCTGATTACCCAGTATCCTACCTTGGATTGGCTTATGACTTTGTTTTTGTGGAGTGCATCTTCTAACAAATTCTTGAGAAAGGGAGGTAAATATTTAGAGACCATATATATCTGAAAATGGCTTTACTTTGCTCTGCCATTTCATTGCCTGTTTGGGCATAAAGGTCTAGACTGAAAATCATTTTCCATCAATATTTTACAGGCAATTTTCAACTGCCTTCTCTCATCAGCCTTTGCTAGAACAAACTGATAGCTAACAGAGGGAACAAGGTGGGTTAATCGGCAAAACAGGTGAAGGGGGATAAGAGGTACAAACTTCCAGTTGTAAAATATGTAAGTCACAGGGATGTGGTATACAGCTTAGGGAATATATAGTCAGTGGTATCATGGTGGTATATAAATATTGAGTAACTATGTCATACTCCTGAAACTCATGATATTGTATGTCAACTATACTTTAACTTAAAAAAAAAAAAAAAGGAAATGCTAAAAAGGCAATTGGCAACTTTGAGCCTGTAGGTGATGCTTGTAGCTAAAGACATCACTGGGAGCCAGTTGTTAAGGAAACTAAGGTAAGTATGATTAAATCTTTCTTCTTGAGCTTGTTAGATTTTCATAGAAAAGAATCCTCTGATTGTTTCTCACGGAGTAATGGCCGGCCAGTGTTTCTGGGGTCCAACAGGGGACAAGGCGAGTGGGGGAGGGAGTGGAGGAGATTTGATTATTCAGCATCTAGTTTTTGTATGTATACTTTCGTTTTCTGCTTTGGAATGGTGCTCCCACCCTCAGTCACGGAGGCCTCCTACAGCCTGCAGAAACTCAGATCTAACCTCTACAAGGAATGGAGATTTCATGTTCGCTGAGATATGGCAGCGGGGTCAGAAGTCTCGGGTTGGAAAGGATCCCAAGGATGGTTTCTCAAACAACTTTCAGTCCATCATCAGTAGTTCAATTCTTCTTCCCAGGGACCCTGTGGTACCTGATGTTTCCAGTTCCGGAGCTACCTGAAAATTCTGTGCACAGATCGAGTTAACTCTTGGCTTTTCCCATTGCCGATTTAGTGTTTGGCTTTTTAGTTTTTTGTTTTGCTTTGTTTTGTTTTTCCTGCCAGGCCTGTTAGAACTTCCGCGTTGCCTTTTCAGCTTCTGAAAGTTTGTTGCTGTTGTTTCCTGTCTATTCCCTCCATCCTTGTGGGTTTATGTCTAGTTAAAAATAAAGCTTTGCTACTGTAGCTTTAGGGGGGTTGTGGAGGAAAGAGATCAGATCATCCGCCACCTGGATTCGGAAAGCCTTTCTCCTAACGTTTTGAAATCTGCTTCTCTAAAGCACAGAGCACATTCCTGGTGAGACCCAGACCTTCCATCTGATGATCACAGACCCTACAAGGGTATGTTCATCGCATCCCAGAGTTCCTGTCATTTCCGCATCACCGAGCCTGGTCTCTGCATTTGCTTCTCACTGTATCCATGGTTACAGTTCGCCTTGTTACTTTCTGAAACTCCAGAGAGATAAAATAAAAAGGAAGTCAGAACATCTTTGTGCAAAATATGCTTCCTTTTCTGGACAACAGCTTGATTCAGGAGAAGAGACAGTGGTGACTGGGTGGGAGAGATGAGGGGATGCAGCGGTGTCATTGATGCTGATGACAGGGAGCGTCAAGAAACGCCCCCGAAACCAGCAACAACTTTGCTGATAAACGCTGGCTACCGGTTTGCTTAGGGCTTAATCTCAAAAGATGCTTCTCGCTGTCCAGAATCGAGGAGTACATATGTGGGTCCACTTGCATCCAAATTCTACTTGAGGCGGAACAGAAATTCTTCCCTAATTCTGAAGACTTTAGGAAATGTACAGAACATTATTCCCCCCTGGCTTAAAAAAGAAAAATAGTCTCCAAATATTAAAAAAAAAAAAAAAATCCTAAAAAACATTTCCCCGACCGCAGGACTTCTGTTCTCCATGCCTCCTCACTGGTGTGAACAGAGGGGGTACAGTGAGATGTCCCCCCCAGCCCTTGCTTGCTCAGGCACCTTCTCCCTCTAGGCCACAGCATCAAGAACACATCCGGGTCAACTCTCAAGGGCATCTTATTATTTCTTCTTAGCTGGTCCATTCTTCCTGAATAGGTATTTTTTAAATCTTTTTTTTTTTTAATTTTTATTTTCTGTGTAGGAATACAAAAAAATGGAAATTATGATCTCTGTATGGTGGCCATGTCTATATTAACTACAGTCTGATAGAATAGCAACTTTAGTTTTTAGCGATCAGTTTTCTCAGCCCATTCATTTGTGTCTAGTCAAAGTAAGCTATTTTCTCTGCATGCTCTACACCAGCGGTCCCCACCTTTTTTGACACCCAGGACCCGTACTCCTGTGAGAATCTAATGCCTGAGGATCTGAGGTGGAGCTGAGGTGGTGATGCTAGTGCTAGGGAGCAGCTGCAAATACCAATGAAGCTTGGCTCGCTTGCCCGCTGCTCACTTCCTGCTGTGCAGCCTGGTTCCTATCAGGCCACCGACTGGTACCGGTCCTCGGCCTGGGGCTTGGGGACCCCGGCCTACAGCACGAGTGTGCTCAGGGTACCATCCTGAAGTCTCTCGTCGCTCTCTGACAGGCTGAGCAGCCTCCTCCGCTCCTATTTTCTGTCATCACGGAGGCAGATTCACATCTCTCGTCCTCTCCCACCGCACACTCCATCTTGTCTCAGCCCCTTCAGGTCCCGCTGACAAGGACCCACTGACATTTCAGAGCCCTTGCCCTAGGCATTTCTCAACCCACGAGGAACCAGTCAGGCCCACAGATGCAGAGGGAGAATCCCTGGCTTTGACGTTGAGGTTTTATCCCCATCAAGAAAAAGAAAGCGTGATTGGCAGACGCCCTGAATAAGTCACTTTCTACACCTAAGACTCAATTTCTCAGTCGGTAGAAGGGGGATAATACTTCTCTTTGCAGGAGTTCTGAGATTTAGTAACAATACTTGTAAAGCAGGTAGCTCTTCGCCTAGTAAACGTGGATGACCAATGAATAATAGCTAATATTAGCATTTATGAATGCTAATGCAAATCAGGAATTATAATAAAATATTAAAAAGTCAATAGCCTCCAAATTTCTTTAATAAACTGAATCGTAAAGGGGTATTTTAATCGTGCCACCATAGATTAATATGGCAGACAGCACATTTCAGTCTTTGCGACCAATATGTGAGATTATATGGCTTATGAAAAATGAGCATAGTTTTGAAAGTTACATGTGTCAAAGAACACATCCATTACCGCTAATGGAGTTCAAAGAGAGTATCTTTTTAATGGTCATGCTTGAAGCCTTTTCATTAGAAGATTTACTGTCTCATCAGCTCTAGAGTGGATAGCTGTGCATTGTTTTCGAATGACTGATGGTGATAAACACCTTAGACAAAAATTTAGACCACCTAATGTGCCCAATAATGAGAAAAGATAATATTAGTATTTAACTTTAAAACGACCTTTTATTCTGTCACGAGCAGTTCATCACAGTTAAAATTCAATTCATTTCTTACTTGGCCATGGTGATAATGTAATGTAAAGACCTATAAAATGGAAAGCCGCGGTAGAAGAGGGAGCAAGAAAGGCAGAGGACCATGGAGAGGCCTTCGAATATGAGCTTGATGTTTCCTTGTGCTGTTTTTTTAGGAGTTTAGTCACTGAGCATGTTGACTAATCTTGAGAAAGAAAACCCTACATACACTGAATGCTTACTGCCTCTCGTTCGTTTATTAGATTAAAAAGCAGAGTAAGACTCAGACCTATCCTCAAAAACTCACTCTTTGGTAAACGAATGATCACAATGCAGGATGACAGGTGGGATACTAGAGGTGAATTCCAGGTACTTTGAGGAGTGAGAGGGGGCAGTCCAGGCAGAGCGTTTAGGGAGGGTTTCATAGTGTTCCTGGGGGAACTACGTTTAAGAAAGCAACTCACTACGTGGATCTGGTAGAAAGCTATGCCAAAAAATGGAATTGGCAATGAAACACACATTCAAAGAATTATCATCTTGAATTGCTTTGAAAATGTTAAGCAGAAAAGGATTCAGGGTCGATGATTGCGTACACTTTTATTGATTTCCATTTGACTGTTTCTTGCTAGAGGTAATACAAAATACAAATTTAGTTTCCACCCGGACTCACTGTTTTACCTTTGGCTACGTGGGGCTGCAAAGCATGGCTAACAACTGGCTTTCACTGAGAAAGCCATGCTGACTGAAAACAGCCACCTAAGTGCTTTCTTTGCTCTTTGACCACATTTTCTCCAAGTCTGTATTTCCTTCATGTATCAGATACTGACTGAGCCCTTTCTCTGTTTCTTTTTAAGTCTCTAGCCCTGTTTTTCCCACGGTCTTTCTCTTTCTTTACTACACTTTTGTCTCTTGATATCTGCTTATCTCCTTTTCTTGCATCCAGCAGGGAGATGATAGGCAGTGAATAAACGGCCATACTGTGACCTTGAGCTACACCCAACTAGATCTCCATTTCTACTGTCCTAGCCCTCTAGTGCCCCCTGATTTGGGCTAAGGACACCAAGAGGACAATTAACACCACCCACGTTGACGGAGGGGAGAAGTGAGGTGGGACTTCACTTGCAGAGTGATGGGCTGCCAGCGTGTCTGGGCTCCCCCCAGCTGGTTCAGTATTCAACTCTTCTCCTTTCTTGCACACTTCCCTTTCCCTTCCTTGTAGAATCATTGGAAAACACGTCCTTAAAGAAAATCAAAGTGAGATCATAGCAACTTTACATATTGCTCCACTTTTGCAGGTCCCCTGACATCAAAAAAAGTGTCAGCATCAATCTCTCCTTCTTGAATCATTGATTTTTTAAATCCCATATTCTTCTACCTACAGCTACTAATTGCAGCTGTCTGTCATTCTGGCATGGGCAGGGGAACAAAGGCTATCATTTGAGCAAGTGAAATTGATGATACACAAAGCTGAAAGAGGTGCCCCAACTGAACTCTGCATCCAGCCAATTTTTCCAGAGATCAAATATTAGAGCTACTACCTATCTGGCTAACATGCCAATGGTTTAGTATGAGGTCGATGCAGAAAGCACACATTCTCTTGTTTTGTCCTCTTTTTTCTTCTATTTGTCATGGTCTCTGGGTATTCTGTTTCTCTGCATTATTTTTAACACTTTAACTATTTTCTTTAGGTTATGTTTTACATAGAAGGCATAGACAAAGTCTCGTAAGGCTCTAAGTCTTTATGTAAAGGAGCTGTGTTGAAACTCTTCTGCACGTGAGCTTTTCTTTACTGAAGGCAGGGGGTGCTATATGCAAAGGCATCCGCTGCATTGACTAGGTATCGTCTCCAAAAACAGACAACTGCTGATGCTTATAGAGCCACATTACAGAATTGCTTTAAAATGTATTATTTCTTTCAGATGCTGCCAAATGTACCATGATGCATGTCCTTACTGAGATACATAGACAGCGAATATCACACACATACATATTCTTCTCATCTAGGAAGCAGTGTGTTGTAACTAATAATGATTTCTCCAAATCAGAGATTAATTGGTGTGTATTAATTTGCATATCCTAAACATAGCAGAGTGTCCTTCGCCTGAGTTCATATATAGTATTAAAACATCTTTGCAGATAATATTGCTAGAATGCCCAGCTAACGCCCTTCTCAATAAAAGCTCCAGTCTTCCATTGACTAGATGAATGAGAAGTTAGAGAAAATTGACAGAGAAAATAAGAACTAAATACGATTTTGTTTTTCCCTCCAAGTAATGGATATATTTTGAATTTTTTCTTAAATGGTTAAAATTTTCATCTATCTCACTATATAATTTGGAAGCTGATAAAAGGAAAATTAAAGTGCAAAAAATATAATTCACATGAATTACAAGTCAAATGTAGTGCAGAGTATTACATAATTTCAAAAGCTTCCTAAAAGAACTAGAACTACAAACTTTGAAAGATTAGTGTCTACTGAAGTGTTTTGACATGCCATATGAATAAAGAACCTCAAGGACAGGCAATTTGACTTGTTCAAAAAAAGGTATTACTTCTCTAACATATTCGCTTTTGATATTTTCTCATATTACAGTTATCTGTGACTAAATTGTATAGGATAGACACATAAGACACTTCAAAAAGCCGTTTTGCAGCAACCAAAGCCCAACATTCAAAATGCATTATCCAAGATGACACATTCATTTTTCAGTGTTCGAGTCTTGCCAGACGTCCAGAAGACGCCATAGTAAACGTGAATGTTTGGTGGGACTGACAGAAGGACAATCAGGTCAATGGAAGTGATGAATCTCCAGGGCCAGTTAATAAGTACTTAGATTTAACAATCTAAATATGGTCTGATATTCTATTCAACGTTCTAAGTATTGAGATATAAAATAATTGAAGTCACCAATGATCAGTAATAAGCCAATCAGCTAATGTCGAGTCGGTGATGAAGAGCAATTTGTATTTAATGATGCTCTTAGTATATGCAAGTTTCTGTTGGGAGCATTCATTAAAAAAAAACAAAACAAAACTATTATATTCAAAACATAAATGAGAATGCCTAGTGATAAATTAGTTGAACTGTTAACAGGGGGCTAGTCACCCCCCTGCTGACTCAATACTCTGGAAAGTTAAAAGAAAATAGAGTAATAAAGCAAGAGTGGAAAGAAATACATTTCATTCGTGATGACGACAGACCAGAGTGCAAGGGAAGGATGCGATGGATGCTCCTGAGTTTCATTCTTGAGAGCTTCAGAACAGTGATTCCGATCTAGACAAATCAATAAATATAACATATCGTGTCTTAAAATGTTTAGCCGTATGTTATAAAACACAGGTACTCCTGGGTAATGGTTACATGTGCCTGTTTTATGAGTCTTGTGTTCACTCCTTCAAGGGTAGGAAAAGGGACATGGAAAGATAGAGAAGACACGTTCCCTGTCCTCAAGAGTGTTGATAGTCTCGATGGAGGGAACCAAGAGTCCACCAAATGACACAGCTGCGTGACACCGCAGAGAAAGGACAATAGCTGAATGTGAGCCGATGAAAACAGTTGCAATCTGCGAGAAACAACAGACCAGAATCAAACGTTTCAAGGTTCAAGATTAGCTCTGTGATCTTTGCATCTGTTCTTAATCCTTCTGAGCTGGGTATCTCATCAATAAAACAGAGACAAAACTACCTTTTATTTTGTCTTTACGAGGATTAACATTAACAAGAAAGTGCATGTAAAAGCGCTTGACTCATAACAAACACACAAAACCGGTGCCTCTCTCAGAATCTGTGCTATTCGTGGTAAATTTCGGAATCCGCTTCTGGGCTCAGAGGCAACAAAGCAGACTCTGGTTTGTTCCCGTTCCTTCTCAATGTTACACACTCGTGTAAAGGCAGAAGTCCAGTGCCTGAGTGGGTGGGGGAGAGATGGTTTTAATGACCATAGGAGGTGGGTAAAATCAAGGTGCTTCTTAAATCCTACGTTGTCAGGGAGACTTCAGTTGAGAAAGGACAACAGGCACCCAGTGGCCAGATGGCATAAAAGGAGAAACTCAGTTCTAAGAAATGGGCTACAAGGCTTAAGAGTCAAACCGAATAACATAATGCTGAATTCCCAGCTGAATTAAGGCTCTTTAGTTTACTTCTCTCAAGATTTAAGAGGAGGAGCCACAAAGGGCTGAGCCTGCAAGAGTGGGCAAGCGGCCCCAGTCGTGAGAAGGGAGAGTCTGTGGCAGCTGGGAACGAGAAGGACTGACTCTCATGGAGAGGAAAACGTACACCCAGAATCATCCCTGCAGCCGGTGTTTACGGACCACTCGTAAACTGTTCGAGGTGCTGGGGCCATGACGTTAAAAAGAACAGACCCGCATTCCTGAGACTTACATTCTGGTGGAGGGGCAGTCAAAAATCACGGCAGCAAATATATAGGATAATAATAAAGGACAGGGGATAAACTAAGCAGGGAACAGAAAACAGGCATGTTGCAGGGGTATAGAGTCTTAGGTAGGTTGGGTGAGGGAGGCCCCAGTAAGGGGTAACATTTGGGTAAACACATAGGCAGTGGAGGGCAAGCATTGTGAAGGTAACTGGGGGAAAATCATTTTAAGCCCTGAGGGAGGCGCAAGCTTGGTTCCTGTTTGGGGAGAAGCAAGGACAACAGAGTTGATAGAGTGAAATAAGTGAAAGGGATTTAAATAGGAGAGGAGGTTAGAGAAGGAGCAGACAAGACCCTGTGACATTGGAGGCCATCTCACGCCAGGTAGGACAGAGCACAGAGCGTTGGTGGGTTCATCAGTCGCCTACCGTCATTCAGTGCAACAAATCTTCCCTAACCCTAATGGCTTAGCGCTAGTCATGTGTTCTTGCTCTTGTATCTTTGGTGGCTGGTTGTCAGCTGATCTAACCTAGTCTCAGATGAGCTTCTTTCCAAGATAAAGATTGGGTCCAGGTTGTTCTCTGTGTCTCTCCCTTGGAACCACAGGCTACCCAGGTCATATATTCTTCTCATAGTGATGTTAGAGGTACATGACAGCAGGTTCAACGGCATAAAGACAGTTTACACGTTAGCTTGTGCTAAAGCTTGTGCTGCATTCACCAATATTTCATTGGACTAAACCGTAGCTGAGTCCAAAGTCAAGAGGCAGGAGCATGCACGCCACGTCCAGTGGAAGAAGCATAAAGTCACGTGGCCAGGACGACTAGGAGGAAGAACCATCTGAGAGTGACAGTGGTGACTCAGCTTAAGGTGGCAGCAGTGTGGATGGCAAGGAGTGTTTGCATTCGGGTTATGTTCTGAAATTATAGCGTGACATTTGTCAAAGAAAAATCGCATCCAATTAAACAGACAAGGGAGATTTAAAGACTGTCGCCGTAGGGGAGTTTGCACACAATTCTGCTGGGGAAACAAACACGAAAGGGTTTTTTCAGTATTGGGATAAGCTAGTGAAAAAGTTTTTTAAGCTCCTCTCTCCCTACAGAGACTGGGACATAGGGACATGCTCTTCTGCCATGATTACATTTCAAAATGTTGGCTCCCAGATCCCTGAGAAAGATAATCTTGGCTTGTAAAACTGGCAAGACGTTGGGAGAAAAATCACCTTCATTTCAAAGGGGCGGAGGAAGAAGTTGCAATTCCAGGTTTTCTAAAGTAAATACTCTAAGGAAAGTGAGGTTGGAGGCTTAAGGTCAGGAAGAATCCTGTTTAAAACTTAGTCAAGCTGAGGACCTTTTGGCCATTCTGGCCTCTGGAAGGACACTGCCCAGGATGAATTCTGCTTCCTTTCCTTCCTAACTCGTGATCTTAGAGCAATCGCTTAAAATCGGTGTGTCTTATTTCCTCATGTGTACAATGGGGATGATAGAGTGCCAAACCGACAGGATTATGTGAGGATTCACGTAGTTACTATGCATGTATAGAATTCAGAACAATTCCTGGCACATACGAGCATTAACTTTTTATTACTAAGGTCAAGCTGACAGGTTCTCCTAAGGAGTCAGAGATCAGGTGTGAGAGAAAAAAATGAATCTAGGATACCTTCAAGGGTTTTGCTCTGAGCTACTACCAAGATGGAATTACCATCAAATGGAATTGCCATTCACTGAGTCGGGGAAGGCTGCAAGTGCTGATTTTGCCGTGGAAGTGGTGCGTCCAATACAAGAGTTCAAGTTTCTGAGCATTCGGAGGAAGAAATAATTCGGCAATGTCATTTCTCTTTCTTCCTTACAAAAACATATACTGTATTTAAAAGTTTAAGAGGCTTTAATTATCATTCTGTCCTCTGTGCCCCACATTACACATTGGTAATTATAGGGAAAGTGATATTAGGCAAAGATACTAGTTATCGTGAGCCTTAATTTAAAAACAAAAAAATGCTATGAGAAACTATTAGAAAAAAGTTCGTCATTTAACATGTATTTGTGCCATTAAAGATTCCACCCCTTAATTCAAAAAACAAAGTCTTTCCTTGAATAAATGTTCCACCTACAAAAATTATCCTTTGTTGACCACTCTTTACCTTTGTCCCCCGTTCCCAGAGCAATCCCTGCTGCACAGTATGCTCGATAAATATTTATGGAATGAATGAAACCGCAGACTGACACTTTATGTTTTGAGTTGTTGTGGACACATGAATATTGCTTTGTAATGCTGAGAATTATTTTACTCGCAGCATGTGCAATTCTGCTAACCCGCAGTTTGCCAACTGATAGATCAATATATTAAAATTCTCAATTTGAGGTTTGCATCAGCATTTTTAGTTAAAGAACATGGCCAGCAGGGTAAATTTCATCCAAACCCTTGATAGGATTACAACACAATAATTGTACTATTAACGAATCCATTAAAAACAATTACAGAATAACAATTGGGGTTTTACTTTATTCAGATCAAACAGTTTACATAATGTGCTGTCTTGATTTTTCTTTTGGCTGAGGATTAAATAATATGCTTTTGCATAAGACTGTCTTTCCTAGTTCTAAAGCTAGCGGTTATCAGAGTCATCTTTCATCTCTCTCTCATCCTCTCTCTTTTCCTCTCTTCTTTCTTCCCTCCCTTCCTTCCTTTATTCGATCATCTTTTTTTTTTTTAAGAGAGACATTTTGATCTCTGAAATGGGAAACAGATATAGAGTTGGAGATAAAGTTTTTTATGAAGATTCATAAAGTCATACTTTTATTGTTAATGATATTATTTGCTTTTTTATTGTCATCCTGATTTATAACTTCTTTGAAGAAATGTAATTAAAACAGTATCTCAGAGAAAGAAAAGGATATCCATGGAAATCTGTGTAATTGTCTGCAGTGTCAACTAATTGCATCATGGTGGAATTCTTTAATCGTTTTGGACTTTGTTGGGCTGATAGTGATTTCGTATGCCATTTAAGAGAGAAAATTATTTGGAGGAGAAGACCAAAAACATGCAAATAAAATAACATCAATAACACAATTATAATTATTTTTAGCATTTTCCTTGCTTAATTGATGATATTTAAAATCTTACATTTAATATCCTGTAAAATACATATGAACTTTATTTCACGATTAAGAGGAGACAGTTTTAAAGAAACAAAAATCAACTTTAATAAGTCTTCTATAATATCGATATAACTTACTTTGTGTTTATTTCTCAAAAAATTCTGCACAAACCAGTTTTGTATCCTTAGTTTTATTTTTCGTGTCAGTATTATGGCTGTTTTCTGCTCATTTCTGATTTGTCTTCAGTGTGAATATATATACTCAGTGTTAAGTCGTAGAGTCCTTCAGTTTCTTTGTCAAGTGGTTAATGATTTGTAAACAAGCATTTAAAAGCTAATTAAAGAAACCTAAAATCTTAGTGAAAAATTATTCCCTAGTTTGATCCAATTTTTGTAAACAGAAGCTGGGTGGGGTCCTAGGATGGCTCCTACTTTATCCAACCAGTAAATGCACACTGTCTTCCAAGGGTCTATGACAAAAACTTCTTGAAACATACTCTGATTGGTCTCTGTGGGCTTGCTAAGCAAAGTCTGTTGCAGGTCGCGATATCTGATGCAATTCTGTTTGTTTGAGTTTATGTTTAAAGTATAAATATGAGTTGAAGTCTGATGTTGGTAGGGTAAGAAGAAAATGAATTATACATTTCTGTTTTTTATGCGATATTAAAAATTATTGAACTTCCCATATACTTAAAAGTTTTGATAATGAAATTATATTTGTGATGCACAAGAATTTATTTTCGTTACTCTTTAACCTTATACAAGATGTTAGAAAAAAACATAAAAAATATGCAGTCATTCGTATTATCTCCTACTATGTTCCATTAATTGCTTGTCTACCCAGAGACTGTATGGCTTATGAAGGCAGGAATTTTATTTGCTTTTTCTAATTAGCAGTTTATTTATTTCAATTCTCTAGCTAATCTTTTTGACATTTCATTTCATCTCAGACATGAATTAAAATATTGCAGGTTTTGATTTTATTATCTTCATAGATGAATTCAGACATTTCTATTAACATCACTCCTTTCTTCCCTTATTTATTGCATATTCTCTGATATGCAAGCAATTACAGGGTTTATATTAGATTTTACTATATCCTCTAATATATCTGTCAGTCTGGTGAGTTGCCTGAGAGTTCTCATACCTCACCAAGACTGTTGGAGTGGTATTACTCAGCACCCATGAGTCAATAAACCGCCGTGTTATAGTAAACACTCACTCTTCTCGTTTATCTCCATGAGACTATTTGGTGGGAACTGATTGGTATAGGATTGGGAAATCAATGGCCTATATTTTGTTTTATTTTATTATCTTTTTTTTTTAAGTTAGATTCAGTTGCTTTTTAAAGTTACAGATATTCTAAGCTTTTTAAAATTGGATTTAAAAAATGGGAAATTATCCGTCTGTTTAACTGTATCTAGATGTTCTGCTAATGAACACATTACGATATTTTTCAGAGGAAAAAAATGCACTGTTAATACTCTAGATGTATTTTAGAGAACAAAGCAAGCTTAAGATGTCTTGCCACACAAATTGAGTTGTTTACATCTAGTGTAGTGTGTTCAAACAGAAGTGATGGGTTGACTTGCACGAGTCTAGAAGCACCAGGGAGAGCTTAAGCAAGTATCCTATGTTATCATTAAGACATCAGCTGGTCTTACAGAGAAAAAGTGTTTCCCATCAGAGGAAGATAAAACAGGAGTTTAATGCCTAGATTGGTTGTTAGCCCAGGGAAAGTATACACAGATGATCAAAATCCTACACATATAATTTTATTTTCTCTATATCAGTAGCATCATTCTGAAGAATGGGGTAGATAGCATTAAAATGTAGAAGACTGTTATTATGTTTTTATTAGTTTTCCTTTTTAATTCAACCCATTCCTTCGTTAGTATATTGGTTGAACAGATGGGATTCTATTAATTAGCATACCTTTTATGTAACTCTTGAAATATGCAAGTTTTATAATATAACGTTTTCTTAATATGATTTGCTTATTATGTAAGGAATATTAAAATGGATGCTTATTAATATTGAGATTCCTAGAGAGGGAAGTCGATCAACCGACTAACTGATAAGTTACTTCTCCTTTTATAATCCAGTTCTAACAAAAATAATTTGCTAGTTAACTAAAATATGTACATGCACACATATATGTATATAATATGTCACTATGCATACAGTATGTCACTGTGCATACAATATGTCACTATGGCATTAGTTCAGTGTTTAATTTTGTTAAAGACTTTTTCTACTGGATCATTTTATATATCTTTATACCTATTTTTCCTTATGAATGCGATTTTTATTTGACGATTTTTAAGTTTATAAAGCTATTCTTTATTCAATTGAGTTCATTTTAAGTTTCATTAAGTCTTGAATGAGAGCGATTATACCTACCCATATATATATAGATATCTATCTACCGACATATACATAGATATCTGTCTAGCTATAGATAGACATATATCTATATATATGTTTCATGAAATATATTTTGAGGTCAGAACCAATGATTATATTGAAAATCAAACTGAAAAGGATATAGAGAAGTATATAATGATATTATCAAACTCTGTTTCGTACCCAATCTTATGAGGGAGGTCTGTTTTAACAGATTTCCTCTTAGAAATATCTAATAATTTCTGTGATACATAAATAGATATGATTATAATTATGTGTATTATTTTCTAACTTAAGGTTTTGTTTTTCCATTGTTGATTTTTTTCTGGCTTATTCAAGGTTAATTTGAATATGGAAAGCAATATAACAACATTTATTCTTAGGATCAATACTTTTCTGAATAACATAGTAGATGTTTAGGATCTAAGTAATTCATTTGGTATGGTGGTTTAGGTGATAGCCATCAGGAAATTAATATAGACTTCTATGACAAAGAAATTCATTACAACAAATCCCGGGGCTCTATTTCCAAGAAACCTTACCTTAAATCTCCAGATTTTTCCCCATAGGTTTAGATTCTTTGCTTTGCAATTGTAGATAAACAGTCATGTAAATCCTGACTGCCTAAATTTAGGGAATTAAATGAATGAAGTAATATGAAGTGTCAACAACTCTAACTAAATGTATCTTGAAAGATTCATTTTCTTAAGATTAGCGGTCTGCAGGAGTCTGTACTGAACTTAAGACTGATGTATTTCTACTTATTGCTTTTAAAATGCCACCTACTTTTCTTCAGTTGCTTTGCATTGTCAAGCCCTAATCTGATTTACTAAGTAAGCATTTTGAGGACTAGAATAGGTTTTCATTTTCTCTAATTTCCAAAAGCTTAACCATCTTCACGCAAGAAACCCAATGTCCAGTCATCAGCCAGTTGGAATTTTTCTCTAGCATGTTATTTTGCTTGTTATTTGTTAACTTTTGCAATTTTAAGTAATAATGTTGGCCTGGATATTTTAAATACAGAATTAACCTTGAATTTCCTAGCCACTAGGAATGTATTCATTTGAAGGTCATTTTAGAGTGGATGAAGATTATCCGTGTGAGCTGAAATCAGATATTGGAGGGTCCAGCTGGACCATCAATAAGGTGAATTAAATCCTAACTTCCTACTCAGGGTTTCTGCAAACACAGAACAAATGTGAGAGCTAACCCCACACAGCGGCCCTATATCAGGAAGTACGCTTGCTTGTTTCCTAGGAGTTAGGAGCGAAGCTTCACCAAAGTGGTGCATTTTGCCCTGGTGACATTGTGTGAGAACCACAGTGCTGGTGAGACTCTGCTCCCTTGACTTGAGAGAACTTTCGTCAAGAGCCAACCATATGTAAGCATCTCATTTATTGAAAATGTTCACCTAGGTATATCAGGATGTCTTTTTGTTATTATTTGTTTTCACCCTCAGCCACTTATATTAGCTTTCTGCTTTGTACTTTATTTCACAAAAGAATTTCACAGTGAAGCACATAGAACAAATGACAATTGTCATTGAACTTCAATCCCAATTGGTATTTCTTTAAAAATTGGGTTTATTATTTTATCAGCTATAAAATGATCATCTACCATTGATTTTATAAAAACTAGTCATGATTATAAATTCAAAATTTGTAAATTTATTATTAATTTGTAAAGTAACTCGTATTATGTCTTTTTAATTGTGAGCAAACCTGTGTATATATCGACATGCATATGGTAGACAGTAACTAAGAAGGGCTTCTTTTATTTTCTGGAAGAGAATTTAAATTTGCTGGGGAAAAAACATTATTGTCTTTGAAACAAATATAACACCCCTCCCCCACCCCCCAATGTCCATACTTGTGAAAATACTTCCTTAGAGGGCAAAAGTTCCTTTGCAGATACAATTAAGGTAAAGGCCTTCAGATGTGGGGAGAGTAGCCTGGATGATCCAGGTGTGTTCGATCTAATCGTGTGACTGTAAAAGCGCAGCACGCCCTCCAGCTTCGCTTACAGAGGAAGATGTGAAAATGGAGGGCGAATCGGAGAGGTGTGTGTTGCTGGTTTTTAAGCTAGAAGATGAGAGGGTGGGCAGAAAGCAAGGAATGTGGGTGGCCTCGAAAAGTTATGATGCTTCCTTGGGATAGCAATAGAAAATTAATATACGCGTTCTTTTCTTTTTTTAACTACATTTTTTTCTGCTTTAACCCTTACTTTAGATGAATTCTTATTATGTAAAGAGGTGCATTTAATTGAGTTGTGTAGTGCTGTATCTCTTCATGCCACAGAAAACTTGCTTCTTTCTAAGAAAACACTTGTGCATATTCAATCAATCCTTCAAAACTTAGGCGATAAAAACACTTCTTTTTTTTCAGTTGTAGTTATATTTTCTTTACTACCATCCTCATTTATTCATTAAATGGAGAATGCCATATCAGCAACAGAATCACACATCTTTTAGCTTTGCCCAGTACAGACAAACCTAGAGATAGTTTCCAGACCAGTGTAATAAAGCGAATACTGTAATCAAGCGAATACCACAATAAAGTGAGTTGTGACCTTTTTGCCGATGGAGGGTCTTGCCTCCAGTTAGTAGAAGACACAACACCTGCCAAGTGCGGTAAAGCAAAGAGCAGTAAAACGGGGCACACCTGTGTCATACACCTTCCACCATCAGCTGAGGTTGCTGGCATTAACCATTGCACTGGATATTCTCGGTTAGTATGTGGGACCTTCTTCCTCAAGGTGAGATGGACGGATAAAAGCTGCCTTGAGAATTCAGTTACAATGCTAAATTCTACCTTCTCTTTCTGTCCTTGCCTCTACTCTTCCCTTAGGAAGAAACAAATTTAGAAAGAACAAAATTCTTGCTGCCAGTGTCCAGGACCCGCCACTCCAAGGCAACACAGGAAGTAGCAGTGAGGACATTTTTCCATGTCTAGAGTTGTTTTTGGAAACAGTCTGAGGCCCCTCGCCCTGGCCACTGTACTCAGCTCTGCCTGGATCAGAGACAATGGCTGACAGACAGTTCATGCAGCCTCCAGATGCAGTCAGGGTTTCCTAAACACCTAGGGAAATTTTTCTTGCCTACTTAACATTAATCCACCTAACTCACTTCGCTTGTTTCATTTCATTTCAAAGACAAAACAGAAAAGTGTGAATTTTGTCTGAAATCAGGTCCATTGAATAGAAAAAAAAAACATTTTTATGTGACTTATCACACTTGACCTTTTAACCATAGACCTGTCTATGTGGAGACAATCTTTTTTTTTTAAATGTGTGTTAGACTTTTGACATACACTTTTTCTAGGTAATTATGAAAATACGTTCTTAAAAAAAAGACAGCCTCTTAGTTCTGAAATGACTATGTAGATGAATTTAAAATGATTCCATTTTAGATTTTAACTACCGTTCCAATATTTGGTCTACCCGTAATTATGCAAATGATAAAAATCAATGCATGTCAACATTTTTTGTCTGATTTTTTTATTAGATAAGTCTATTGTAAAATGTCATTACCAGAGCAGGGAAAGCTCTACTATAAAAAATAAAATTAACTTAAAAGTGTCATGAGCCATTACACACACACACACACACACACACACACGGTTTGGGGGGAAATATTTCAAATCCTTCCACAAACTAAACGTTGTGTTGACAAGGCTGTTGAAAGTTTTAAATGACTGCCATCCATAATTAGTACATATGCAGCTGCAAGATAGATATTACATCAGGTAGAGGATCGTGTTAAAGGAACTTATGGTGATTTCCATTGCGAGCAGAGACGAACCCTGAATACAAAAAAAACCAAACAAACCCATTTTACAATCTTCTGCTAAAACGTTAGCTTAATTTTGCTTTAGCTTTTCCCAGAATGCGTGTTTTATCTGGAAAATGATGCATGCTTTTAGTTTCCGTGGTGTGCTGCATCAACGCAATGCCGTGTGATCGAGCGTTTATCCGTGCTGTAATGCTGCAGCACCTAGGTGGTGCCAAGAAGGTGCTGGCTAGCTTCCAGAATCTCCCACATCCGTGTTTAGATTCTTGACACAGTGCTTCTGTTGCCACACGCAAAACATATGGTACCGTCTTGGGATTTTTTCTGTTTCCTTTGTGACTAAGGTCACTCACGGGTAGCATTGTAGAATTGTGAATTGTGCTTAATATCTTAACTAATATCTCCAGGCAGATAAAACTAAAAGTGGTTCTTTATATTACGCTAGCTGTAGAAAGAAAAAAAAAAAGTTTATTGTCACTGCTTTTTATTCAATCAGGAAAATATTCCTACACTTTTATTCTTGGTTTTCTCATTACAAGATACTACTGTTTTGAAAATAATGATGCTATTACTACTGTCTCTAATATAATAATCATAGTTCACATTATATGGCACTTCTTAGAGCCCAGAAGCTGTTCCTAAGCATTTTGTGAAATATTTTTTAACTCTCTAAATAAAATCACCCTTTCTCCTTTCCTTCGGTACCTATTTTTACAGTACTCTGGTACTGTTTATTCTGCAGGTGCTGCTTCATCCTAAAGACTCCATTAGTGTCATTTTTTGAGGAAGGTTAAATTTGCAAAATGTTAAGTGATCTTAAACCATATCAAAGTTTACATCGGGTTTCAGTGAAGTGACATGCATTTGTCCCCTGAAGTCCCAGTGTAAAATAGGAGTCATTTCTAAGTTTATAACTTTTTAAAAATTCTTTCAAAACTCTGGGATGAACATCACATAGGTTAGACGATTCACTTTACAGAACTTACTTTCACTATAGGAAAAGGTTTAAGTGGGTTAAAAAAAATAAACTGGGAAACCTGTCACCATGTGGACAAGGCTGGCTCCTTGACTCAGTTAGCCCTTTATTTTAACAAATTCTGTGATAGGCGCTTTATACAGGCGCCTATTGGAGTGTGTTGGAATATCAGCTGTGAAACAAGGAGGAAACTGGGGCCACGTGGTGACCTCCCTTGGGCTCAGAGCAGGAACCCCAGTCCGACAACGGTGCCGTGGGAGCTGATCCCACCAGAAGCAGCCAGAGGTCCAGCACTGATAGCAGGGGCGTAGGCGTGCTTTCAGTGCTTGTCAAGGCTGAGAGAGACAGCCTCACCCAGGGAGCACGGTGACAGGGTCTCGGCAAAGATAAGATCCCCAGATCTGACAGATGAAAAGGTTGGGCCTCTGACCATAGCCTATACTTGGAAGGTGAGATACGGACAAAAAGCTAAGCATGATAGTAGTGACTCAATTAAACGTCATGCTTTCAGAAGCGGAGA
>NW_006439191.1:4646752-4666917 GCF_000325575.1 Pteropus alecto | reverse complement strand
AAGACAACAGGGCATATTTAGATCATTAATAAGGATCACAGGCATGTTCTTCCGTTCATGCCTTGGGTAAAAGATTAACATTCCACTTAGGAAAAAGTGTTGCTGAAACTTCAGGTGCTTCATTTTTTTTTTATGATTTTAAAAGTAAATCAAACGTTTGAATTAAGATTTTAAATCACTTCAAGACAAATGCTATGAAATTGTTATGAACAGAATATATATCTTTTTCCCCCTGAAAATAGATTCTAGAGTATTGGTTCATTTTTGTACAGCACATCTTGCTGAAGACTATAGAGAAAAGGTCAGTTTTCTGCAAAATTACTTTCATTATGTTGTCTCTGAAGGTACAAGACAAGTTAATTTAAAATTGCAATTACATCTTTATACCCAATACATCTGGATTAGAAATAACAGAGAAGTGTTCTTTTTCTCTTTTTTTAGTTAAAATTTTAAACAAGCGAAGTTAACTTAAATGTCATTACGGTTATCTTTTATTTTAAGTACATATCCAATAGGAGCTTGGTTACGTGTTATTAAAATGATACATCTGAGGTGGCTATCAGTTTAAATAATCAATTTTAATGAGAAATTAGGAATTCAGTGAGAACACTTTTTATGCTTTATAGAGGTTCAATGGGTATACAGAAATGCTGTGTGTTTAATGTACACTTTTTGATGAGTCTGGATGTATGCACACTCCAAGATAGCATCACCATAATCAGGGTCACAAACATATCCCTCACCTCCCCAAGTCCCCTCATGCTCTTTTGTGGTTTTTGCATTGTTTTGTTTTTACGGAAAGAACATATAATGTGAGATTGTAACATATTTTGGGCTGCACGATCCTGTGTTATAACTCCAGGTGCTGTGCTGTATGGCGGGTCTCTAGGACTTACTCGTCTTGCATAATTGAAACTTCTTTATTATTGAGCAGCAGTTTTTCATTTATTGCAGATTAATTTTATAAAACATAATGTTGATTTTTTTTTTTAAGTAGGGAGACATGTTTGCAACAATGCTCCTGTTGATGACTCGGTAGAACTACCTCTCATTTTAATTCATAATTTACCATGAAATAAATGCTTCTATAATGTCATGTTGTAGGTAATTTTCCCCATAGATAGATTTATAGGAAAAGAGGGGAAATATATGTTGGGTTCTCTTAGGTGCTAACATGGCACACATGTCGTTTCAGTTATCAGAGTAGAAACAGAAACTCAGAGAGACGAGGTGACTTACCCAAATCACGAATGCACTCAATGGATTTCTGGAAAAGATTTATATTTAGGTCTCAGGCTCCAGATGTGTGCTCTTGGCCTCATGCCCTCCTAAGGCAGTTTTCTCCCAGGTGGCTCCTGCTGGCATGGGTCATCAGGGCCTCCCGTGTTTTGGCCTCACTGCTGCTGGTCCAGGGTGCTGGGGAAAGTTCCAGAAGGCTGCCATGCAGCAAAGCATCTGAAGCTGGAAAGGCCGCGGGAATGCTTTCTCGTCAACAGAAACTCGTTCCGCACAGTTTAGTGAAGCAGCTCCCAGTCAGAGAATCGGGGGGGATTTCCGCACTCCGCCTGGACACAGGATGGAAACCACACCTCTGTGTGTGAGAGCGTGACGTGCCATTTCACCATCTTTATCAACATTACTTTACTTTTTGGGGACCCTTCTGCCCAGACAGGTAGTTTGCTTGTTCATTATAGTCACTTCTTCAAAGACTCATCTACTCTTCAGTGCAAAGTAGTAATAGACATCAAAGGTCACTTTTCTGCAAAATTACTTTCATTACATTGCCCTCAAAGATAAAAGACAGGTTAATTTAAAATTGCAATTTGAGTTTGAACCCTAAGATTCTTTGAAGGCTCCCACCAATCCTCTACTCTTATCTCTTGATTCTTCCCTAATCCTAATCAAGCTCCCTCTTTGAAAGAACTGCCTTAAATCAAATTTCTAGTTCTCAATAATTTCTGACCTGCCTGTCTCCCCTTCAACGTTTTTGCCTTCCCTTGCTGCAGTAATCAAGAAATTCAGCTTGGTCTTTCTAACAGGTTGTCCGTGACATCAGGAGAGCAAACTTTGACAATCTCAGACCCACAACTCTTTCTTTTTTTTACAGATATATGTATTGCCATTTGAGAAGAATTTCTTACCCCCACCTCATTGCCCCAGACCCAAATACAGTCGCTCGTCTTAAATACAGAACCTGTGTCTGGGAGGTACCTGCTCACTAGCCACATACAGCAAGCAGTCACCTGGGCCACTATATCAGTAGCCGTGTGACATTCTTAGGAGAGAGGCATATTACGGGGAGATATTTGGAGAGAAAAACCATAAGGCAGAGAAAATTCTATATGAGCAAGCTCAAATGGAGAAGTAGTAAAATTTTGAGCGTTCATATCAAATATCGAACACGTGTGGTCAGAGGCTACTAAAACTGAGACATGTGGATTTTGCACTAGGCCACACTTAGCTCTTGTAATGACAAAGATCCTCTCCTTGGCCAGACTTAGGTCACACTCTTGTGAGCTCTCTTTTTGAGTAGGTCCCGCCTGGGGCTTCTGTGCCCTTCCCTCGTAGAACCCAGTTCTGGCAAGAATCCTGCTAAGTCAGTTTAGTCAGAATCTCTCAGCCTCAATGATAACTCACCACCTTGGTGTGTGATCAGCTTCCTCGTCCCCACCATCTTCCAGGTGACGTCCCATTAGGCTGTTTTAGCCACACTCCCCTTTGACGCTGATGTTTCCGCTCAGTAATTTTCTATCCTCCAGGCCCTTCACCCTGCTCGTCGGCTATAATTCTCACTTTCCTTCTATTCAGGATTGAGTCTGATCTCTCTCCCCAACTGTGAAACCCTCCTGCAGTGGTCACTGTACTTATTATGACAATCCCCTTAATAAAACCTGCCTCACCATCTTTAATAAGTGAGCGACTATTCCTTTTCTTTAGTTAGTATACTTGCAAAGAAGGAACTGGGAAATTATCCCTTCTGATACGACCTCTGGTTCTTCCATTCTTGTCTGTCACACATATTAAACCCTTGGTGTGTGCAACACAACACCCAGGCCCTTCCTCTTCCTGTGCTAGCTCGCTGTTTCCTAAACCACGTTACAGGGGCAGCCCATGTATTTTGAGCAATGTCAGTAAACATTCAGAAAAATGATGCCACATTATATGCCTTTTTTGGAGATTGACATTTCATTTTCTAGTATTACAGAATGTGAGCCCACCTGAAATTAAAAAAAAAAAAAACTTCCTTGACTATGTTCAATCCGATGTTTCCTAGAAGTACTTGAAACACATTTTCATGTCTTTCTTGCTAACCCTTTTCTTTTGGTCTCGAGAAATAGTTTAGAAAATGGTTTCCTAGTCATTAAATGGGACTCTGACACTCCGTGTTTCTCGTGTGTCTTTCCAGATTGTAATCTGGTAATATGCACCTAAACTGAAACTCCCCAGCAAACCTTTGCCAAAAACAAAAACGAGCCAAAAAACCACAACGGCCCTCTTCATCCGTCATGTCCCAGCTACACTTTTCCTTCAACATGCTTAGTTTTTTTTTTCTTTAATATGCTTCTTGGAAAATTCTTATTGTTATCTTCATGAGGCCACTTCCCCAGTGCCAACGACTATTCGTTTGTGGATTCTTCTGTTGCCACTAGTTCATGTCGACTCTGAAGATCTGAAATGCATAAAAGCAGTATGATAATTGAAACTCAGTTCTCAAATCCAGACACTGGACTTTTATTCTGTTTCCTATCAGAAGTTATGTCTAAATACATTGTCTGGTAGAGCCCAACAAAGGATTTGCAAAGAGATCAAATGGAGATGTTAAGATTCACAAACAGTGTGTGAATGTAGACATACCCCAGATTTGAATATAAATCTCCCATTATCAAAATCTCTGGAAAAAAAAATAAACCTAAAAATTGTACTGCCTGCCTATTTTAAAGGCATCAAAATCTAAAATTAAAAATTTAAATTATTTTTTTCTTTTGAACCTGATGAAATAAACCGTATTTTAAGTGTTTTATTTACAGCCTTAGGTAACAGAGTTATGGGTCCCTGGGTGGAGTTCGGGATTATTTTAGCAACTCCACCCATGAGCTTTCTTCCATGGAAGGAGACATGATTCTTTCAGGACCTCAGAAAATGTAGATCAATGTGAAGTCTCTTATGCATTTCATTTCCAAGAGCATCCAAAGAGAAGAACGCATGATATGAAATATTAACCTTCCCACCCCCTCAACCAGCCAACAAATGGAGGAAACAAAATGCTCTCTACTCTCTGGGGAATGCTTTCATTCAAAGTTACTATAACCCAGGACTTAGTTTTTCCAATAACCAGGCAGAAATGCAGTGATAATTGAGGAAAGGAGGAAGGACTGAGACCTCCTAGGTATTAGCTTCATTAAAATTAGCAAGATCAGATGTCAGGAAATCACAAGAACAAATCAGTTAAATTTGACACTGCTTGGGGAAGACTCGTCACTCGTGGAGAGTGGGTTGTGGTAAGCCAACAACAGGATGCCGTTCAATCAGAGCAGCGTTAAAATGCTGCTGTCTTCTCTCAAAGCTTAGCTCTTCGGTGTTGTAGCTGCTGTTGTCACTAGGTGTATTTCTTTACCGACCATTATTCAGAACCTTATAATTTCATGTCTATTGTTACCTGCATCATTAATTCACCCCTTTTTATCATTGGGTAACATTCCATCACATGGACATACCCCGTTGAGTTTATCCACCTACTGGTCAGTGAATATTTGGATTCGTTCCAGTTTGGGGCTGTTTTAAGTAACACTGCTCTGGGTACTTAAGTATAAATCCCTAACCCACCAAGGAGTGGAATTCTTGGGTCTCATAACTTTTTTAGTAACTGAAAAACTATTTTTCCAAATAAGCTATAACATTTTACATCCTTACTAGTAATGTATGATGGTTCCAAGTGTTTTTCTGACAGTCACTCCCTAGCTAAGGGCCAAGGGCTAGATGCATACAAGGACTGTATATGTGCAAGAGAGGCTAGCCATACAAGAGAGAAAGGGGCGGGAAGAAAATTGTACTGATTTATCCTTTTTTATCTGAAGGAGAACAATTGAGCAGAGGGAGGCTGGGAATGTTTTGCTAATGAAACTATGTGGAAGAAGGCACTAAGACTGGGAAAGAAGCAGTCCTTATCATGATTTATGGTTACATAAATTCTCTCAAATAATTGTACGCTTATTTCTGTTTTTAAAATGTTGACAATCTTTAGTTCTGGGTAAATCCCGTGGTCAACATTTTCAGTTCTTGTTTTCAGCCTGGCAAAAAGGAAGTCATTCATTAACTATATATATTTGCTATGATAATATTTTATTCTCTGGAAGGCGTCTATCTGTGATTATTGGTCTACGTGCACTGTGTTCTTTCAAATCTTGACTAATTTCTTCAGTGACACTTGATGCTTGAATTACTCATCTCTGAGTGTTAGTTTGCTGCCACAGCCATTGCTAACATGATCCACATTCCTCAGGACCCAGTTTTTGAGATTCTTACCTCCGTTTTTTTATTTCCCCCAAAGTTTTCACTTCTGCCCTTTTTCTCTTCACTCTAGAAAATGGAATTATCTTTCTCTTTGTGAAGTCAGTATTTGTAGACATATCTATATGTCTGCAAAGGCTATTCCAAGATGCTAAATTTGCATATCTGTTTTTGCTATGGTAAATTTTGAATATAAAATGGTTTTTATTACATAATATGACTTATTCTTTTCCTGTCAGTGGTACTTGTTGCTGATGTTCTTTCTGTCTAAATCTAGAGGAGAGAACACTAGATGTACCCTAGAGATTTTTCTTTTTCTATTTTTTTTTAACATGTTCATCCCATCTACTATGTTAGAATAAGCTTTAATGTATCTGAAACCTTGTCATAAAATAATAATGTGAGAATTCTTGACAATTCACAAAAAGCTTTGGTTAGTCAAGAGGTAAAAGGACCCACAGGTTATTTTTTTCCTTTCTGTCTCATGGTGGGTCCATTGTTTCCTACCCTATAAAACTCAGTGTGTTTGATAATCAGTTTCTCCCATCTCTCTACTGCTGTGGTTTGTTAAAAAAAAAAACAAAAAAACAAAAAAACATGCTTCTGGCAACCAGTAAACCTAACTACAATGCAAAGTTTTTATTATTCTCCAACAAGAATGCTTAGAAAATGAAGCGAACACAGAGGAAAGCAGAGCTCTAGTGAAACGAGTTCCTGAGTCTCTGCCTTGCACGAGTGTGAAAGCAGGAGCATAGCTAGAGGGAGGCCTGGGTCTTCGGTTAATGCCGTCAGTTGGGCTTGAAGCCAGATCCCTTTCTTGTTTCCTTTCCAGTCGTGT
This sequence comes from Pteropus alecto, assembly GCF_000325575.1. Lineage (NCBI taxonomy): Eukaryota > Metazoa > Chordata > Mammalia > Chiroptera > Pteropodidae > Pteropus > Pteropus alecto. The sequence continues at coordinate 4,660,571 of NW_006439191.1, read as the reverse complement.
GAATCAATAAATGCGCTATGTCTTCTAGAACTAATTTGATGTGATTTTTCTGACACTTGCAAATAAAGTGTGTGAAAAAGAAAAATTGTTAGTAAGGGACAATTTTTGCAATTGAAAGACCCGAATACGTGGCATAATTTGAGTTAAGGTAGAGCCAGTGACTGGACTGGTTCCTGTCGCAACCTCTGGAAATAGATACGTGGCTTAGGAAGCAGAGACGTGTTGTCTACTGCATGCAGCTTGTAATATAGCACTGGGGGAAGAGAGTAGGTGTTGCACTCGCCTGGCCTGCCTCAAAGAAGAGAGGGAAGAGAATGGCGTAGTTGGTGATGCCAGCGATCCATGGTGACTGAGAGCTAGATAATCACTCACAGAGAGGATCGCACTGGCTGGATCCTCTGTCCTGACAAGGTGCAAAGGAACTACATTAGGGGATGCCAGTGGGAAACAGAGGAAACTAGATCCCCTAGCCTGTGTGAAAACCTCCCACACTCTCTTTTCCTTGTGACCAAATTAGTTATCACTCACACTGCACAGTCACAAACTAGGATTTAGCCTTGTGTGAAGGGCAGAGCACACTTGTCTCATGTCTTAGCCCTTCATTTAGAGGCAAAGGCCTGGAGGGAGGCCATCAAAATAAAGACTGCGGTTGTGGGTAGAGCATCAAAGCCTGTAGCTAAAAGACAGCACTGTTGGATCCAAATTAATCAACTCTGCCTTACTAAAATCTCTAACTTTTGTTATGTAATTGGCGAGTAGAGAGAATGCAAATCTGCCAGCATCTTACTGTGGTTGTAAGAGATATTTTGTTACCAAGAAAATCCTAAATTAACTGAGGAAATATTTGCATGAGTGTTTGCTCCTAAGGTTTGAAATCAGCCCTGTAGGAAGTAGGATGCTAAAGGAAATTAGCTGCCTGATTTCCCTTCCATGTGTGAATAGGAAGGGCAATTGAAAGGTGAATTTTCCAATAGAGAGAATCTGAGTCATGGAGATTGGTTGAGTAAGAAACTCATTACACTGCCTTGTAATCCATGTCCCGGAAGTATGATAGATGCATTACATGTTTCTCTTCTCTTTCTAAATTGGAGATTTCTTTGATGATTATTCTGTTTTATCTCCAGCAGTGTATTCTCTGTGTGTTGTGGTGGTTAAATATATTATTTTGCCCTGGTCTGCTGGACATTGAGGCCATGTCTGGACTTAGCTGAAAAGACTACACACCACCCAGAACACCTGGCCGTAGAGAACAATGTGCTAGCTGGTGAGGACTTCAGTTAGTCACACTCCGGAGGAAAGGATAAGTGAGAATAGTTTATCAATGGGACACTTGCATTTCACCATCCTGGCAATTTTTGAAATCATGTGAATGGAGGGAAGGTCGCTTGTGGCTGCTAGGAAGTCAAGGGATGAAATTATAGAAGGCATCCAGTAATTCTTTTCTTTCTGAGCTCCATCATTTCTTATCAGAAAAAGCATCTCCTCATTTGATGTGATTCTGTTGGGGCTACTAGGATGGTTTGATATTTTTAGGGGTGTGGGGATCTGGCCTGTTCCAGCCAGAGTGACTTCCTTTCAAAGGAGCTGAAATACACATCAGGAGAAGGCAGTTGTCTCATTCTGAGACTAACCACAAAGAGCGATGGAAGTCTGCAGTTAGGGGAGCTAACTTCACCACTGTTAAGCAGTGAATTAAAACTATTGTAGGCAAAGGGGGTGTAAGTAAAGAACATCACAGCACGAATGTGATGCGTTTTGAGTAATTGTCTCCATCTACATGTCCCTCTCAGAAACCCCTGCCTGAAGCCCCTTCTGAGTAGTCAGTAGACTTTTTGAGTCAATAGCTAATTTAACCAACAATGGTCCTTCATAGAGACATAGGCTATAGATGATGTGGCTCCGAAAGTTGAGCCGAGCCCATTTGAAACTTGCATTTAGTGCCCAGATCCGAGAGATGTAGCGGAGAACCAGATAACAGTCCATCCTTGACCTGAAAGATCTGGCAGCTGTTGACATGTGAGCTACCGTCAGTGCCTAAGTGTGATAGAGAGAAGGGTGAGTCTTCCTCTAGAATTTCACTTTTATCTTTGAGAAAATCATCACTACATAACTCATGTTGTCAGAACAAGCCACTCGCCATGGTGTTTATGAAGTATATAGCTCCCTCTTTCACTGTGGCACCTTGCGTGGTGTTCAGCCTTTATAACAACCCTCTCACATGGGTTGTGACAACCAATGAGTGCATGTAAATGGGACATCAGCCTTGACCGAAGCATGGCATTTTGAATAATCTACATAGTTTGGTGCAACAGAGTCGAGCTATGTTGAAGGGCTCATGGTGTCCTCTTCTCTCGATAAGTGAGGTCGTGATGTTAAAGACCTTTTGGCTGTAATCAGAAATGCAGACTTTACACTGTTAGCAGTGGTGACCCTTAGTGCTGACACTAAGTACCTTAAAATGGGAAGTCAGATAATCAGAGCTATGATGCACAGAATGAGGAGCTTATAATGAAAACAGGAGAAACTAGAGTCAGTGACTGTTACTAAGGACCCAGAGCTTTGAGGACAGCGTTAAAACAACACATTGGTTTTGCCGGCATTAGTGACACAAGTCATATTGTCCTAACACTCACCTTGCCCCGGTTTTAATTCTTGGCTCTCTACCAGAAACACAAGTGTTTTCTAGAGGAGCTTTTGGAGTAATGTAGGTTGGTCTCAGATTATGTGTCCTACAGAGTTTATTTAACAAAAAAAGTTTATAAAATTTATAAAAAGAGTCGAAGATATGTATAAACATGTTATAGTTACAATACTTACAAAAATAAGAAGACATTTTATATATAAACATCAGTGAGATGGGCTTTTGTAGTAGGTGGTTTGGAAGGAAAAGAAAAAGTTATACTGGAGTTGTCAGACCGGAGATCTGAGTCAGTGTCAGCGTTAACAAATGATGTCAAGACGGCAGGCAGCCAGCACGCACCCTCAAATCAGCCAAGGGCAGCTCCGCAGGCTCTGCTTTCCCCCACTGCTCTTTTTTGGCCCAGAGTAGATGTGGTCTGTAGGTTCGATTTGTGGGGTTCCTCTCACCGTGGGGAGCCCTTTGGTGCGGAGCCCAGAGTTGTGGAGCTTAGACGGTATTCTCCAGGGATCCTTGAATCACTGAGGCAGGGTTTTATTTACTCTAGGTAATCCTTAACCAGAGCCATCTTTCTAAGGGCACTTTAAAGGTAATGAATCTTTCCCCTAACAGCTCTCATTAGTTTCCTTACTTGGGAGAGTCCAATTGAAAAGGAAAGTGACTGTGTCATCCGCCTCCCCCGCTTCCTGGTGTTATACCCGTTTCTCATAGGGGAGTGAATGGATCACTGGCCTGTTGCTTTCACACCTTTCTCCCAATAATATCTCAGAATCAGTCTGAATTATTAAAGAAATAAACTGAGTTTTATGATCAGGAAATTTTCTACAGTTATAGCAGCCTGTTACAAGGCAGAGGAGACTTTGTGAAGAGCTAGCCGATCTGAGAAATGAGATGGTTTTCTTGGATGGGAATGAAGTGGAAAGTTTTTCAATTCTGAGAGAGCGGAATGAAGGACTCCGGAAGGAAGCTGGCTCTTTTCTTGGTCTTTTGCATATTGACTGCAGATTGATTGACTGTGCTGTACGTATTTTAGAATCATCATATAAATCTGTATGTCTCTCACATTTAAAAATGTCTTTTAAATTGACGAGTGCTTGTCTTCCTTTTTAAGAAAAAAAAAATTAAATATCTACATTCTGGGAAAGCATATGGTATGCTTTAAAACTGCTAGCAAATAACCTGCATAATTGGACAGCCCGTTATCTTGATTATTAGTATTACTTACCACAGATATAGCATTTGACTAAAATGGTATTCACTCAAAGTAACTGACAAGCATTAATTACTTAATGCGTTCACGTTCTTTCTGGATAAGTAAATATAGTTGAATACATATGTGAGTACACACATACACTCCCAGAATTTGTTGCCTGCTGAATGTTTATATAATTGTCTCTATATAATTTCCAACAAATGGATATCAGTCTTCTTTTCAGAAACAATGCTCTCTGTATTAATATTTATAATCACTTTTATACCCATTTTAGCATAAAGTATTTTAGTCGGGAAGTTCTTTGCAGTTAAACTTTTGTGATAATTTTCTCAGCTTTATCAAAGTATTCTTGACAAATAAAAAGTGTATGTATTTAAGGTATACAGTATGATTTTTTTTTAAGACTATTTTTTAGAGCAGTTTTAGGTTCATAGCAAAACTGAGGGGAAGGGTCAGACGTTTCTCATACACCCATTTTCCTCAGCCCCCTAAGCATCCTCCCCATTATAGACCTCCCCAGAATGGTACATCTGTTATAATTGATGAATCTACACTGACACATCATTATCACCCAAAGTTTGTAGTTTACATTATAGTTCGCTCTTGGTGGTGTACATCCTTTGTGTCTGGGCAAATGTATAACGATGTGTCTCCATCATTCTGATAGAGTATATTCACTGCCCTAAAAATTCTCTGTGTTCTGCCTACCCACCCCACCCCTGTTCTTGAGAACCACTGGTCTTTTTCCTGCCTGCATAGTTTTCCTTTCCAAGAAGGCCATAGAGTTGAAATCATATAGTATGTAGCCTTTTCAGATTGGCTTCTTTCACTTAGTAATATGCATTTAAGTTTCATCGGTGCCTTTCCATGGCTTGATAGCTCATTTCTTTTTAGCATTGAATAATGTTTCATGTTTCATTATGTACCACATAATATTTATCCACTCATCTACTGAAGGGAATTTTGATTGCTTCCAAGTTAGGACAATTATGAATAGAGCTGTTACAAACATCTGCGTCTAGATCTTTGCGGTGGACATGCATTTTCAGTATTTTGGGATAAATACCAAGTGTGATTTTTCAATCATATGGTAAGAGTATGTTTAGTTTTGTCAGAAACTGACAAATGGCCATCCAAAATGGCTGTTCCGTTTTGCATTCCCACCAGAAATGAATGCGAAGTCTTGGTGTTCTGCACATTCACCAGCATTTGGTGTTGTCAGTGTTCTGGGTTTGGGCCATTCTAATAGGTGGGTAGTGGTGTCTCGTTGTTGTTTTAATTTGCCTTCCCCCGATTACACATGCCGTGGAGCATCCTTACATAGGCTTACTTACCGTCCGCATATCTTCTTTGCTGAGCTCTGCATTAGGGTCTTTCTCCATTTTTGATTGAGTTGTATGTTACTTATTGTTGAGTTTTAATAGTTCTTTGCATATTTTGAATAATAATCCTTTATCAGATGCATCTTTTGCAAATATTTTCTTCCAGTCTATAACTTATCTTCTCAGTCTGTTTTGTAATAATTTTAATCCATTTCTTCTGTGGCAAATAACACAGTATCCTTTATTTTGTATCTCATGAAAGATGCTCTAAGATGTCCTCATATTGGTGTCCTTGGATTTAAAGCAAACCCATTGAATAAATGGGAAGAAGGCACATTCCCTCTTCTCCTGTCTGAATCCGTATTTGTAATAAACTAGTAGGTGAGTGTTATCAATTGTTCTTTCCTTTACTTCAATGGACTGGAATATTCCCTAGAATTACATACCCGAACAAAGTCAGGTCCCCTCCTGGGTTAATAGTCTGTAGTAAAATAGTATCCCAGATGTATTTTCCTGTCACATATTAGAGTCCCCAAATATGCCCGCACTTTGTCGTCCTTCTCTGTGTCAGTCACATTTTCTCTAACTCAGAGGTTGGTATTCTGATTCATGGAAGGATCCTCTAGGGTGTATAGAGTGAAAATGATGGTTCGTGGTTAATCTTTTTTAAACATTAGAATTTCTAAAGAAAAGTGAGACCAAAAGTCACTCTTTACCTTGAAACCCACAGCATCAGCATCAGACATGTGAGCCGTTTCAGACTGAATGTACTATGTGGGACGTTCTGTGTCACATGTAAATTCATGACACTTTGACCAAATTAATTTTATTTTGCAACTGATCAACATTATAGCTTATAAAATATAATAGAAAATGTGGAACTTTTTCTCCTGAGTCTCATTTGCTACACCAAGAGAGCTAGGTAGGCAATCTACATACTATAGGCTCCGAGCGTGGTGGGGAGTAGAGCAATAAATGGTATTTATGATAGAGCAATAAATCAAGATGGTGGGGCCAGTCCTGGCAGAGATGCTTTCTTAATGGGGAAACATGAGCTTTATGAAGAAATTAGGCTGTTGCATCTTTTATTCCAGTTTTATTCTTGTGTTCTTTTAGGTCACTTTTGCTTTAGAATAGATTTGTCAATCTTTATTATAGTTTGAAAAGCAGCCAGAACTTATTCTTCTCTCTGAAAATCTGGTGAAAGATACAGATGCTTTACCCAGAGAACACACATATGCACATACACACAGGAGTTTAGGAATTTATATAGAGTGTCCATCCAAAGACTTCATGAGTGGTTCATGAAACATATATTAATAATCCCTGTATTTTATAAAAGTAAAAGATAAAACTTTACTCTTTCATCTAATAATGATAACTAGATGGAAGTATAGAGCTAAAATCAGTTTCTTTTATGATTTAGCTTATATATAATAACTCTCATTCTTACAAAGTTTTAAAGATCTAAAACTTCAATCCATGTGTATTATTCTATAGTTTTTATGTTATAAATATAGTTTTTATGTTCAAAAGTAAAATAATTTTGAGGTAGAAATCTTCTTAACTTCTTTAATGCATTCTAATATTTTATACCAATACAGCCATCTTCATATCTTGTTTTCTTTAAATTTTCTTACATTCTGAAAGTATTAAGATCTTTGTTTTGAAATTGACATGGTTGAGGTTGTAAATGAATAGGGGTGAGGGTATTAAAAAGAGAAGCATGGCTTGCCCCATATTCACCACTCTGTTAATAAAAAATGAACAACAGTCTGTTTAAAAGATTATGTCTGGGGCATTCAGAAAATGAGAAGCAGCCAAGTGAACATGGTACCTGATGGAGTCAAAAGTCCATCTACATCTTCATCATACAGAATCTTAAACATGTTGGATACGTTTGAGAAGCAGAGGAGACTAGGAAGGGAAAGTGGGTGGACAAATCAATGGGGCTAATATCTTCGCAAACAACATCCAAAGAAACTCAGTTTATACCTCTCCTCTGTGAGGTGTTAATTATTAGATTTCACTTGAAATGGTAATTCTGATTAAAAGATGAAGGGGAGTGGAGAAGAAGAGAGTTCATATTAAGGGTTAGTGGCACAATTAGAAATAGAACAGAGGTCCTCTGACATTTAGACCAGGATATATTGAGTTTTTATCATTTCTAAGGAGGGGAAATTCTGAGATTAATAGAAAGATAGGCTGTGGTCAGATTGTGACCAGCCTTGAATTCAGGATAAGGATTTCGTCTTTACTCTTGAAAATTCCACAAATATTTCTTAGGAGAAAATAAGATTGGATTTTTAGGAAGACAGAGTATTGGTAGTACAAGATAAAAGTGAAGAGAAACATTGCCACTGAAAAGAAAAGTATTTCAAAAAATTTAACTAGCTTTTTATTTAAATGATTCTGGCAAAAAGTAGTGAATTGTAAGGACTCTGTTAATTCCTTGGCAGTGGAATAGTTAAGCAGAAAAAGCAATACGTGGTCTGTATTGAAGTTCTTAAGACACTTCCTTAGTTTAGATGAACTTGATTCTTAATTCTGTATTCAAAATTTGTAACAACTGAATTTTAAATCATGATCGTAGCAATGCAATTTTGAGATGAGATCAGCCAGTATTATGAGGTGGTTTGCTGAAAAAAAGAAATTAATAATAGTTTAGTACATTTCATTGTGTAGGCAAAGAATGTCACTGCAAGACACTATCTGAAATATACCACTTAAATTGTTAATGCCAGTTTTTGTAATTAAGCAAATTCTTTAAACCTTACGAGGACAGAGACACATCTGTCTTATTTGCTGCGGTCTTGCCAGTGTCTGTCACTCGATAGGCAGTAAAACAGTGGACAGACACAGAATGGATATTTTCTGCCACCTAGTAGACACTCGGAGTTATTGGTAGGATAAATACTCACTAGCACATGAAGCTACTTATTTTCATGTCATTAAATATTTTGTATAATACACCTTTACATTTTGAAAGTTTATATAAAATTACTCATTCTCAATAATATACATTCCATGAATAAATATAATTGGATGAGACAAAAACATAACATTTTATATAGAACTGAACATGTTATAATTGAAAATTACTTAAAAACTCTTCAATGAAAATACATATGTGCATATCATGCTGTAAAAGTCATCCCTCCTTTTCTGAGAGGACATTTATGTTTAGTCTAAATTAGTTCTTCCAATCAGGCAACTGATGAAGCTGTTTTTACCACACTTGAATTTTCTCAACATGTAATTAGAAAGCCTGGAGGAAAATTTGTTTTTCTTTTATATTTTGCATTTATTTTTCCTCCTTTAGCTGAACAAAAAAAAATTTGATATTGAATTTATAAATTTGATGTTGATAATGAAATAAAAATTAATTGTAAAGACTTTAAGTTCCCCCCAATAATTTCACAAAATTGACTGTAATTTAAATTTTTTGAATAATTGCACATTTTCTAATATTAGACTATTACAATCAGTGCAATTGTTTTGTTTTTCTGTGAGAAGAACCTATATCAGGGACTAAGATAATTTCTTATAATTTTGGCTACATAGTATCTGAATGCAAATAGCCCAACAGATATTCTGATTAGCAGTTGTAGGTATATTTGATTAATAAAAGTGATAAAAGTCATTATTGGTTAATAAATGCTGTTTGCTTTATAGGACAATTCTCGTCCAAACACATGACTCATGGGGAGCAGGGGTTTCTGTCTCTTGGGTGGCAAAAATATTGGGGCCCAATGAACTCAATCTGGTTATAGGAACTAGCAGTTCTTTGATAGGGAGCACACTGAGGTAATTAATTAGCTTTTCCTGCACGGATTTAAAATATCAAGCGTGATCTTTTGTCCATTTGATTAACTAGTTAATTAAATTTTTATGTAAGTCTTCCGACCGAGTTGATTTGGCAGGAGCATCCTTTAATGAAGAGTAACGGATGAGGCCCTCCCTGACACCCTGTACAAATCATGCACCTCATCTCCTTCTACCGGAAGGGGCCCCGATTTCACCAGCATATGAGCCATTGTGGAAATAAATAAGGGAAACCAGCAAACACTGGCACTGGAAGATTTTTAGACAGCCTATAGTGTCTACAGTGGGCATGAAAATACCACCTAAAGGAGAAGGAAAATATGGCAAAATTGATATAACAGTGCTTTTCAAGGGGAGAAGCACTTAAATGCTTATTGAATAAAGGAAAGAATGAATGTATAAATGGCTTATGGGCTGTACTTACTTCGTGGATATCTTCTTCGATTTAAAAACTGTCTCAACATGTTTTTTTTTTTTTTCCTTAAATTTGCAATACTGTTTTAAAGTCTCTGATTTTAAGACTTTAAAGTTGTGTGATCTGTATGGTTTAGGAAGTCATCTTGGATGTGGCTGGAGCAGGAAAGTCATGGGTGCCTAAGAAAATGGGCACAGGGGTCAGAGAAGAGGCGAGACATAGAAATAAAAATAATTTAAAACAATTCTTAAGGTGAGGCCAACTTTTACGAACCAGCAATGAACTTCTCCCCTACCCCATCCTCCATGCCCTCTCTCTTTTTCCATTTTTTCTCTTCCTCTTTCTAATATCTAAACTTGGAGATATTTACCAGGTTACAAACTCAAACTAAAATTATTGTGTATATAAAATATGTTAGAGTTAAATATAGTTCAGGGACTTCAGACCTTAATCATAAGTTTCCTTGGGAAATGTCGCTCAGTTACAAACCTTTCCTTCTTGTTAAACAACACCAACACCAACAAAATTCCTAGGATGGGGGCTGCCTATATTTCATAGATCAGTGAACTCCCTATCTGCTTTACTTTTTTTCCTCATTAAAATAATAATCAAGATGTTTTAGTAAATTTCTTTCACTTATTGCCCCATTGATGGTTGTATTCTCAAATATCTGTGACGAAAATTAATGAGCTTTTGCAGAATGCTAAATGCATATCCTTGGAAACTAATGTTGTATTTAGCTTCAGGCATGATGGATTGATCTAGAGCACTGTTATACTTTGTGGTTTCAGAAAAATGATTTATACGAAGAAAAACAGGCATCATTTTGTTTATGATTTATGGGCTTTGATCTTTAATCCTGAATTTTTATATCATTAGTTCTGAGAAAGGGATATTATAAGACAGGTGCAATGAGTTTTCAAATATTTTCATACGTATAAATCAGTTTATTATCCATACTTTGGTCATGGGTTTTATTATAGAGCACATAATCATGATAAAGCACACAATCCTTAACCCTACTATAATTTCTCAAATATGTATATTTGTCAAGTTTCATAACCATATGTATATTCACATAGATATAACTATGTATGTAAAAAATAAACTTATTTGTACCTGAAGATTGCAATAGAGAAATAGTTTATTCAAAGAAATTTAATGATTGAGTACAAATAATCCATGTAGAAAATATATTCCTTTTTAATATATGAGGTCACCTATATTTTATAAAATGGAAAGATTTTCATGGATTTATTGACCTAAGTTCAAGAAAAGTACATTTCTTCTTGCAAGGCCCCAAATAAAGGAATAGGTTATTCATTATTAATGAGCGAGTAAAAGGTCCAGAACTCTATAGAGATATCAGTCAGAAAGATTTTTCAAAAAAGTTCCTTTTTTTCCTACTCAAGATAACGTCGAACAATTATTATATATTACCTAGATGATTTTTTTCAGTCTTTTAATGTTTTTTCTTCTTGAACAATTTCACAATTTTAAGCTAAGCTCAAAGCTCCATTTGAGGAGACAGAATATAGCTTGTCTTATGTCAAGGTCCCTAGAAACCAGCTGTTTACTGCTGCTTATCCTTGAGGCAAGTGGCCTTCTCTATGGCTAAGATGATAGAGTTTTCAGAGGTTCAACCAGAGAAGCAGAAATGTAGGATATATATATTTGTTGCAAGGAATTGGCTTAAGCATCCCTGCGGGGCTTGGCTAGACAATTTCAAAATCCGTAGGGTAGGCTGGAAGTTTGGAGGATGGGCTGAAGCAGCCGTCCATAGGTGAAATTTCTTCATCAGGGGAGACTTGGCAATAATTTTAAAGCCTTTTACCTGCTTGAATCACATCTATCCAGATTATCTAAAATAATTGCTTTCTCCTGTTCGGCTTTTTTTTATACATCATAAATGGTAAGGGGTTATCTAGGATAATAGCCCTTACTTAAAGCCAATTGATAATGAACTTTAATTATATCTACAAAATACCATCAGAGCAACACCAGGATTAACCTTTGATTGAATATTGCAAACTGTACCTTAGCCTAACTGACGCACCCAAAACCATCACATCAGAGTGATGCTAAGCTTTTCCTCACTGATATGAGGCACTCAAAGGCAAACGTTCTTATGAGGTGGTACAGGATTAAGATACTAAGAACATGTTCATGCTTTATGTTTCCTTCTTTCTTTTTTTTTTTTTAATTCCCTGTTACTATGACTGAGCCTTGTCTTACAGTGTATCCCTAGCAACAATTCTGTCAATTCCATTTATTTGCAAATGGAAGAAGTATGGCCAGGGATTTCTAGCACTGGCACAGAAAGATTTATATAGGAAATTTTGCTTTTTGAGTTAGTTGGCAATTTTGTCATAAAATACAAAATGTTGTTTTGGGATTTAGGATGTTTTATAATCTATATAACACTTATTAAGGAATGAAGTTTTTATTCTAGGTAAATATATAATGTCTTTAAATCATAAAGTCTAATATAAAAATTGGAGGATATTTATATTATAACAGTTATACATGGATGGGATAGAGGTTAAATTAAGTACCATTTTCACCGAATATACTATTATAATATTATTTAGTTTTGAATGTGAAGATATGGTCTGTCTATAAAGAAAATGAACATTTATTGGAATAGTCCAATTAAGGCAGTTTTGGAAGAGAAATCAGTATAAAATCATTCTTGGGGGGGTATTTTTATCCCCTAAGGCTTGGTTCTTTTTATGTATTAAAAAGCTTCTCATCGTGTCACTTAAAACAGAAGTCAGTTTGAATTAGTCTATAGTCAAGACATGAAACCTAAACTAGAAAGAAAAAGCCTCATCATCTGAGTCACAGCAAAAATAGAATGACAGTGGTAGATTTCTTGAGAAACTGAGTGTTTTTTTGTTTGTTTGTTTGTTTTTTAAGAATTAGAGAATACTTGTTTAGTCTATTTTTCCCCCTCTGTCCAATTCCTTTTATTAGTTATATGGCTGTTGTATTAATCAGTAACTTTGTGACTATCTCTGACATAATCTGAAGTACAACATAAAGCTATTTGGTCTTTTAAAATTTTTTTCTAAGAGAACAGATTGTCTATACCCCAAACCAAATAATAAAAAATTGCGTATTAGTTTCCTACTTAGGATTAAATGGGTTTTATTATCTTTTCCTTTCTATATTATTTTATAGCAGAGTGGGAGCATGCATATACCTAACATCTCTTTTGTAAATATTTGTTGATTGATAACAGAGGCTGGTTAGAAGAGTTTTAATGAATAATTAGTACATTAAATTAATAAATTATGGCAACATTATTAATGTTGGCTTAGCTATTTCTAGACTCCGCTTTCAGATACACAAATAGCCCATTGGTGGCTTTGAATTTCTTGTGTTACATATATAATTAAATGTAATATTCTAAATTAGAGACAACACAACTCCCTCAATAAATATTTAAAATATGTGTCTCTGTATGTCTTCCTATTTACTCATCAAAATATTACATTGGTTCAGGAAAAAATAAAATGTTCCCTGAGTGAGCCCACTCACCAATGGCATGTCCACATTTGACTCTAATCAATTTTTTAACCTGTGAGCATCATTTCTCCTATAACTAAGGCAAACCATTTATCACAACAAAGGGTAGTATCAGAAGAGTTGTTTTTATTGGAGGCGGTGTGGGGGGCGGGGCAGGGAAAGGAGGAAGGGAGGGGGGAACTGATTGTTTCTTGTCATAGTTGGGCTTCCTTCCCTGTTTATGATGCGTAAAAGCCAAACATGAGAAAGCAATTTTTTTCTCAGAAAGTGTTTTTTTAATACTTTCATAATAGTTTTTGTCATTTTTTTAAAAAGATGAATTTCTTTCATCTTTTACATAATCAAAAATCTGGCCAGACATGGTTTCATCGCACTTCAATGAGTGCTGATAGTAGTGTTTGAAAATGAGTTTGAAAATGATTCTGAAGTTGGACTTGAGATGGCTCTGAACACTTTGCTGAGAATGCGATGCACACATTGCTGAAGACTCACGGACCTGCCTGATTTTACCTGCAACTGCCTTAAGCTCATTCTTTCTCCCACCACATGGCCCCAGGCTTTCCTGCATCAGAGTAATAAAGAGATTGCCTTCTGGGGCCACTGGTGTTCATTTCCCGTTGTATCACACCCTGAACTTCCAGTGTCCCTGCTGTCGCCCTTATTGCTGTGGGTGACATTGCTCAAGGGTAACCTTGAAGAGACCTGGGTTTCAGTTGTGACAGGAGCATCCCACCTCCTACCATGGATGTTTTAACAGCTGTTATTGCTGCTGTAGCTAGGACGATGGCTAGAATGATCTTGCAACATCATAGAAAAAGTCACATCTTTCAGTCAAACTGGATGCTATTAATAATTAAGCAGGGCCATCAGGTATA
>NW_006439191.1:4606872-4646703 GCF_000325575.1 Pteropus alecto | reverse complement strand
ATATTACATTTATTGATTAATCGTAGCCTGCCTTCTAAAAGACTTCAGAAAAAAGTTTATGTGGATGAATAGGACAAAAATATTGGGGCACTCTTGGATGCTGAGCCAAACCATCCTTTGCTACTGATGAGGCCTGAACATCTATGACACACACTGAGTTGAAGCCCAAGATATCTTTTATGCTTACCGTGCAAACTATTTCCTAATCCTCATGATAGATCAATTTAATGGACTGGCATTTTCAATGTGAAATAAATGGGATGGGAAAAGACAGAAGAGCAAGGAGAGAATGGGTTGTATGGGTTGTTAATCATTTTTTATGAAAATTTTGTTTCAGCTCCTTGAGCGTTATGCGTTCTCGGTGGCTCACTGTGAGAAATGCAGTTATTAATGTGAGCGATGGTAAACACACTTTAGAAAACACCATCCTCACTCACCTTTTGCTCTAGTCTTCACTACGTCGCTGTGGTGCTGCAGGCCCTAGTCGTTCAAAAAGTCCTTTTTTCCTCTTCTGCTAGGAAGCCCACCAAGGTTGCACAGAATGTCCGGTGCTATGAAGAACAGTCTGGGTAGCTACCACGGGGCTGAAATCATGACTTCTGTTTTTCCATTATGTAACAAAGAAAGCTGACATTGAAGGAGAGGTGTGATGACAGATGCTTTGGCTATGCATTGCGATTGTCTTTTTTGTCATTCAGCATTCTATTTATGGATCACAGATAAGAGAAATTTGGTTTTCAAAGGCTTTTCATGTTTTGGTTTTTTTTTTTTTAAAGATTTTACTATATATATCGGGTAAATTAAATTATTATGTTGAATTAAAGGCTATTTCTTCTGCAGAGATTTTTGATATTAGTGTATCGAAATACATTTCCTATTTAATTACATATTTCTATCTTTATTCTATATTTATGCATAATTCACAGAACACACTAGGAGTAATCTCTGCCCAACTTGATTCAGACATTGACAAGCTACTGTTTGACAGACATTGATTATCTAATTCCAGATACTTTAAGTGTTTGAAAAGTTGACTAGGAAACTGAAAAGCCAAGCTTATCCTATATTTCAGAAAGATGCCTAAGCATGGGGTTCTTTAATGTGGAATTATTGCAGATGACTCTCTTGAGCTCTCAGCATTAGGCAGTCTACCACATCTAAATGTTATCATCAATTCATAGATGAACTCCTAAAGAAAACAAATGTTCCTAAATTCCATAAAGATTGACGATGCCCTGGAAAAGATGACATATATTTTGCGAAAGAGCAAGATTTCTTATCTGTCCTGGGAGCCATTGACTGCAGACACATTGCTATTCAATAGAGGTAGTTAATGGTTTAATCTTTATTAATAGGAGAAAATATTCCATTTGTTTAATATGCAAGTTATTTGTGATGCTAAATGCAATGTAATTGATGTAATTTAAAAGTTCTAGGGATAATGTCATGATTAATTCATCTGTAAACAATCTGGCATCTTTCATTTTATTGAGGCAGGCAAAAATTTTAACTAGCTGAAATGTGGGTAAGAACATTATGACAACAATTATCATTAAAAGTATAATGCAGTATGAAAGACGAATGTCCTACAGGGCATTTTGCATTCGCTTTAGGTCTTAAGAGCTGTAATTCGGCATGATTCAGTGTCTCTGTATGAAAAGAAGGACAGCATAACCAGCTTTGTGTCTTTGGGATGAATGAGGTTTTAGAATTTCATGAAAGAGGTTACTGAACATATTTCAAGGGTCAATTTCTTGAGAGTTTTGCTGCCCCTATGCAACTATTTGTTCATCAACTCACTTATTCATCCATTCAATAAATATCATAGAGTGCCTTTTAAAGGACAAGTGCTTTGGAAGAGACTGGGGATATGTATACATATTATATTATTTCTGCCAGCAAAGAACATTTAAAGTATTAAAAGATACTTTAAGTAAAATGCAATTAATCCACCATGACGTACATAAATACTCGGGAGCAGTAGGAGAAAGGACATTGAACCCAGGCTTGGGGAATAGGCTGGGAGACTTTACATGTGTCTTATTTGAACTTAAACTCATTGAAAACTTCATGTTACTTAAAGGTGAAAATAAAGTCTAAGAAAATTTATTTCAGATAGAGAAGATGACATGCAAAAGCACGAGTTCTAAAAACCAGACAAAACAGAGCTGTGTCATTTGTGAGCATAGGCAGTTTTTAGAGAGTAATATGCAAAGCAAGAAATGCACGGTGACACTAGAGGGGTAGAAAGATGCTGGAATGTGGTGGGCATGTGGACTCTGACAGAACTTAGGCCTCTTTCTGTAGATTATGAAGTCATGGGACACTGTATTAGGTAGATAACGTTGGGGATTTGAAAGGGGTGAGATTAGAGATGCAGAGAAACCGAAACCGGTTAGGATTCTGTTGATGTTGTCTAGGGAAGAGATGATAAAAGTGTGATTACCGCTGGGTTTTGGCTGAAACTTTAGAGCGAATGGGACACTTCGGCGTAAAGTCACCGTTTCAGAAGCATAGAGATCAAAGGCAGAATGCTCAGGGGAATTTCGACCTAGAGAGAAATGAGGGTTACGTAGGAGGCACAGAGAGAAGAGCCCACAAATATAACAACAGGAGAAATGGTGAGAGGAACACTTAAGAAATTAGGAGAGTATTGTTGAAAAATCTAAAGAACGAGTAACAAACAAAATTCTAATGATGTGGTAGGAGGAAGAGAGATGGCCTTAACTATGAGGTCATCAGTGACTTCGGAAGGGCAGTGCCGGTGAAATACCGTGGAAGAAGGCCAATTTAGTGGGCCACATAGTGGATGGAGTTGGGAGTTGAAGAAATGGAGGTGGCATTTTGATAGTTTTGTCTCTGAGAGAATGTAGACTAGATGGTGAATGTCCCGGGTCCTCAGCTTGCTGTTGACCATGACCAGTGTTGCAGTCGAATAGACACATGAAGGACAAAAAGTAGTCCGCTGGCTACTTATCATGAATGGCTAAAATTTTTACCCCACATCTCAATGTATTCTTCCATTGAATGAGCATACTCTTCCAATGCAAGCCGTCTTGTAACACCAGCTGGACCAGTGAGCTAGAGGGTGGGGGAAGAGATTAACTTGGGGCTGCACCTGTGAAGAAAGAATGAAAGTGGAAGAGTCACATCCGTGGACTTGGTCCAAGCAGGTGGGCTTCGTGCAGGGCGAGCAGGTTAGAGGATGTTTATGTTATATACCAAACATAGTACTTTCTAAGCTCTTTTAAAAAATGTTAAGTGTTTAAGTGTTTTTAACATCTGTGAGTAGATGAGCAGAATTTGAACTCAGTCTGGCTTCTATGTTCTTAATATGCCGTATTGTATAGTTTCTTAGATTTCCCAATAAGGATGTAGAAGTGTGATTTACAGATAGCACTTGAGATCTTTTAGATTCAGCCTTGCTGAATAATAATTTAACAGGTCCTTTAATTTAGGACTTCAGAAATACAACAATAGCTTAATTATGAAAAACTGAACTCACATCATGTAATGAGTTTCAACACCAATCTCTATATAATATTAAAATAATATCCAGCACTTATATTGATATTTAATATTCATTGGTATCCTTAGCCTTGTGTTTCTAAAATGGATCACCTTCAAGAATGAGAAATCCAGGATTGAAAGAGAATGGAGATGTTTAGGAATGGGCATTATGAAACAATAAGACAATGAGATGGGGGTTCAACTGGAGACTAGTAAAAGCCAGGCTAATCTACTACTGCAAAGCCTGACAGAGTCTGAATAGCACACACTGGCAGGGGACCAACCCGTCTGGCTTTATGACTTGACTTTCACTAGCGACCGTCAGCAGAGCAGGAAGATATGTGTAAATCTGTGTGTCTGTGTGTCAGGGGTTGGGGAAACAAATGTTCTCGTCTGCTCAGGGTTACTGAAGGGAAGTGTAGTCAGGCAGATGGAGAAGGGAGCAGTTGGAAATTTAGGGATATATATTTACATAGTTTTGTACAGTTCAGTAATAATCCAGATAAATTGCCTGGGCCAGATGGTTGGTTTATCCAGCCATGCTGTGTGCCTTTTTGTATGCAAATGAAATGTCTACATATCAAGAGAGCTTTGGGAAGAGTCCAAAATGAAGCAGCCAATTCCACCTAAAAGGTGATAAATTTAGGACCCAGAGAGGAGAATATCGGAGGTTGACAATATTGTTTTCTACTACGTCCTAGTGATTTAATTTTAATAAATGAATGTAAACCTAACTGTTCTCTAATAGATGTATTGCAGAGTTATCTTTTGCATAAGTATGTTGTAGAAAAGGCTAATAAAATGAAACTGTTCTTTCATTTTTGGTTTATTCAAACCATTTTAATTCTAATTTTCCAAAAACTAATCTTTGGGGGAAAATTAAGAAGTTCCTAAGTGGTTCAGAAATTGCAAATTCTCACAGTAGCCTCATGGAAATACCTGTTGGCTTGGAGTTGGGAGGCAAAACACAGGTGGCCAGAATTTGGGGAGGAGACCTAAAGTCAGGATGAGACTAATGGCATTTATTTCACCCAAAGGCCTTGCCACCCTCAACAACCATGTTCTTTATCAAGTTACTCTCTATCCGTGGACTGGGGTGCATGTGGATTAGGTGACTTTCAAAGGTTGGCTAGTGCCTGCGCCTCAAAAAGAAGAGCTGGTGAATTAAATACAGCTATTAATAATTTAGGAATGAGAAAATGTGTTACTGAGTTAGCCAGGATTAGGAACTAAAGCAAAATTTGAAATAGAGGGAGAAATGATAATATAGTGTAAATTATGGAGAAGCAAAGGATTCTTCTGGAAGAGAACAGTCGGGAGCAGAAATTCCATGAGGAGAGACCAAGCAACCTGTGAGATTGATAGAGAGAAATTAGTTACCTTGACAGAATGAATTGAGTTGTCCACTCATTTTGGTAAACTTTTCTGTCCCTTAGCTCACTTCTTTTAAGTAAGCAAACAATCTAAGTGTAACCAATTATATTACTCCATCTGCCTGGCAACTGTTGGTCCAAGGAGTAAGTGTGTGACCCAAGCAGGGCCAATCAGATTTTCTCTTTGAGATTGTTACCTGGGTAGTCATAGGAAGACAATTGTGTTCCCCTGGGATTCCCTAAATTGAGATGCTGTGGTCATCTCCCTTGGTCCCCGTGGAGTTATCCTCCTTGCAGTAGGAGAGGAAGACCCACCCTCCAAGAGAAACAAACACGCAGAAATGGGGAATAAATGGAGAGAGGCTGTCCATTTCTATCTCTAGCCTGTCCCAACTTGATTAGTGACATCTTTAAGGTCCCAGTATTAAGTCCTATTCTGGTCTAAACAAAATTAGCCACCTGAAAATGACCACTCACTTTTATTTCGCTGAGTCAATCAAGAGTGTGCTTTTTGTAAGAAAAACTCTGCTTAGTAAAATAGGAGTTTCAAAAATCAAATCCTAGAGGGCTGTGGTCAGAAGGAGGGGTTTTAGAATTTAAGAACTTGAAAATGTGTCAGTTCTGAGAGATGGTAAGATCTAAAAGTGAAAGAAGAAAGACGGATGAAATGCTAAGTCAGGTTCTAACAATGCCAATGCATTCTAACGCCTGAGAGAATGGTGGGTCAGAGTAACGCTGTTTTATGTGGAAAATCGTGCAGAGGGGAAGAGCCCTGGAGATCGACAGGGTCCAGCAGTGAGGAATTAGAAACTGTGATACAAGGAGAGTGTGAAATAAGAAGGAGAAACCTATTGAGCCATGGCAGGGGACAAAGTCCTAGAGGAAGCAGTATTGTCACTGACCAAACACACTGAGTGTCAGGTACAGGCAGAGCATTAGACTATATTTGTTCCAGATTTAAGGTTCAAATGAAAGAGTTTTTTTGTCTATATGTTTTGCTATTTTGAGTAACAAAGAGATCATTTATGAACAAGATCAAAGAGACTCCATTGGAAACGGAGTCTGCAGAAATAGCACAATGTATGCCCAGGGAGAACTTTGCTTGTGAGGTCTGCCTATTTAAGGGGGGTGTCACTTCGTGGTTATCACTTTGCATTTATATGGGGATTCTCCAAGGACAAAAGGGTGGCTGAGTGTAAAGTAATAGGTTCTCCAAATTAAAATTAATCTTCACTAGGTGGCAACACATCATGATTTTTATATAACACTAGTTCTTAATACATTTGTAGTATCTTTAATTACCTCTGAAATCTTAAGAATTTGATATACGAATCGGTATTTGCATCATGTGGGTCTCTTAGGAAATCATCGCCATAGTTCCCTTCTTTTGTAAATAAATCTGTGTCCAGAACCACCACATGTTGCATCTTGTGTAAAAACTCCTCACTAATCCATGTATTCTGGCTTGGGGCTACCCGAACTTTGTTTTTTTTTGTTTTTTTTTTTGTTTGTTTTTTTATAATTACTTTTTTCAAAAGGGGACATATTTTTGAAATTTGCTTCAAGGCACATATTGGCTAATGGTTGACCAGCATCTCCCATGTCATTAGCTTAGGCAGGATTAAAATGCTAGACAGTAACTTCCGAGTTCACTGTGCTTACTCAAGTATCACACTGGTGTACTTTCTGGCACAAAGTCGCTTAGTATTTGATCAATAGCTGTCTCCTACATGGACCATACATCGCATGATGGCAGAAGCTTTGTGTTTTTTTCTAGTTATGTAAACCACAAAGGAGAATAAGCCCTGGTAAATAGCAGATGGTGGATGAGTATTTTTGAGTTAATGTGTAAACGCACAACATTTTATGTGATTACATAGCCGGTGATCATACGTGCAAAGCTCACATATCCTCTGTCAGTGGACTTCAGGAAAACTTTGGTGGATATTTATTCAGAAAGAGGAAACCAGGAAAAAGGAAAGAAGTAACCACGTTAAAATCTGAGGCATAACAGAGATGAGTGACAAAGGAGAGTTTAGGGAGTGAGAAACTGTTCTAAGTGGTTTCAAAACAAAGTAGAGGGTATAGTTCTAGGAACATACACTGTGTCTCAAAGGGGGAGATGATGACTTCAGACCTCTCCCTCTCGCACTGTAAACGCCATTTGCATTTCAGTGGCACTCTACTCCAAAGAATGTGTTCTGTCCTTTGTTAGATAAGCCACATGTGCTTTGTTTCAAATCACACAGTAATAAAAGCGATCCACTTCTTTGGTAGATTTGCATAATTCTCTAATTGGACTATCACTGATTCCCCTTAGGAAAGGAATACAGACTTTCTGTGAAAATCAGAGCTTCTGAAACCCAACTTCCTATGTGGGTTACATTATTACTTTATAGAAAAATAGTTTCTGGCTGTTTCCTCGTTGTTGCCGGGAGTTGTTCCAATTCCTTTATATGTCTGTCATAGAATGTCATTTTCTCAAGTTTCTTAAAAATCATTCATGCCTTTCTACTCATTTTCAATTGTTAATCTTCACTAACTTTTCATCTCATGTTTTACCTTTTTACCTTTTCTTCACCTCTCCCCTCTCTGACCGCCTTAAACAGATTGCATTTTCTGGTCATCCTGCACCTATTCGTATTTCCCACAAAGCTCAGGAGGAACGTTATTGAAGGGTGGCGGGCATTTTTTTTTTTTCCCCCAGGACATGCAGTTTCTAAGAAAAATTTAAGTCTTCTCATCACATGAAATAACAGATTGGTCTTATTTTTAGGAGCATTTTAAATTAGAGCACAGGTTATGATCGCAATCTCAGAAATGCACTGATTCTCAGTTTAAATTAATGTTTTAGTTCATTCATTTTCTCGAACACCACTGGGGTTGTGCATCTCTTTTACATCATATCGCCCCCTCATTTTCTTCCTAGTGGGCCTGAGGCATTCGTCTCTCCTGCAGCGTGTTCAGGAAAGTAGTACCCTTATAAAGGAATGTAGAGAGAAAGTTATTACTCTTAAGTAGAATTTTGGAGTAACTAAAATGTTAGAGAATGTGAACTGCCAAGCCCAGAGATCTCCTATGAAGTTGTTTCTTCTTTAATGTAGAGACTTTTTCCCAGAGATGGGGGTAGGCTTTGGGGCAGATTTGCTAGAGGATGGAGTAGGAGAAAGAGAGTCTGCAACTCTCTTTGTAGACCTGAGGGATTTGGGAAAGAATGAGAATGAAGGTAGGAGAGGCAGAAGGTGAGAAACAGGGGTCCATATCTCTTCTTTCCAAGTCAGATGTATCACATAGGCAATCTGGACATCCCAGAGGTGGCGGCTCTTGACTGGAATGTTTGGGAATGTAGAAGGGGTGTACCCCAGTAGGTCATCCTTCTGATAGCTTGAGGGGAGCCCTGAATGGAAGACAGTGGCTCAGTGTTGTTGCAGAGAGTGCTGGCATTGAGCATCCTGAGTCGCTCTTCCTTTTTGTGCAGCATAGAGAGAGAGAGCCTTCTGTTCCAAGGAGGGCCTCAGGAGGTGGGTGATGGGAGAGTGGGCAGCTCTGCCACATGGCCCCCTTAGTGGAGAGGTCGGTGGTTCTGCGAATGGACAATTTAGATGGAGGGGCTCTGTGAAGGACGTTACAGAGATACAGAGGGATCTACAGTGCAAGCAGGCATCAAGATGAAGTCAACTCAGCCACTGATCACCACTGGGCCTTGATCAGGTCAGGGGAGACTGCCCTGTGCGTTAAACCCTCCTCCCATTAAGCCCCTTGCAGACATGTTAGGGGCATTCAAAGGGACTGAGTGAGGAGCAAAGGAGCAAAGGGACCATACGGATTCCAGAATGACTCTCATCCATGGGCCTACAATACCCTGTAGGTGAGAGAGAGAAGATCAAAGAAACCTGAAAGTCTAAACTCTCTTAAGGACACTAGAAAGGATCTAGTTGTTCAAACTAAGGTTTAAACCAAACAAGTTGATTTAAAATATTTTTCCAAAATATGCAATTTAATTTAGGATAGGGAATGGAGGATTCTTCAAGACAGATTGGTTATACAAAAGGAGAAATTGGAAATTTTTGTCCCCATATCTAAGTAGGTGTGTCAGAAGCTCTGCTACAAATAGAAACTGTCACCATAGCGGACAAGTCATGTCAATATTGTGAATATTAATGCATGTTTTTATTTGGAAAAATAAATGTTTTGGGCTCTATAATTCGGAAGGTCTTCCAAATGTGAGAGAACCTGTATGTATGTGTAGACTGCCTTTTTTTTTTTTTTTTTTTTAGAGGACAGCCATGCTCACTGTTTTATTTATTTACTTTTTTATGATAGAATTAAACTGATGTATTGAGCTGACCCCCTTTCAGCCATGCTTGTGACCAAAGTCATCTGTTTTGAAGATAACAGACCAAATCAAGGAATGTTAGGTTACAGCTGTAAAAAAGAACAAAGATGTCCAATCTATAGAAATTGAACCTGTCACTTTGTGCTGATGAGTGAGATGCTCCAGCCAACTGTGAACGAATATTTCTCAGGGGCAAATCCCTGATTCCCTCGTCTCCTCACCACGTCTGCCATGCCCAGCGTGTCTCTAGTTGAGTTACAGAAACATTTGTTCCCGGAATATGTCATTTTCTTATCTGAATCTATAACTTTCTACATGATGTTTTCATTAATTTTTTTTTTACCACCTTCCTGACACTCCCCCCTTTTGCCTAACATTTGAAAATTTGTTAAATTCCTCATTTCCCTTTTGAATTTAGCATAAAAGCTACATTCTGACTCTCCTGGCCTGGCTACCTCCGCAGCTCAGACGGCGTCACCCGTTGTTCCTGACTTCAGAGATCTGTCTTTATGATGGCATGTAGGCATCCCACAGTGATGCGAATGAGTCCATCCACTCTTCTCAAGTCCAAGGAGCTTAAGCCATACTGCATTCTAACACATCATCATAGTATCTGCCTCCATTCCGGTCACAAATACCAGCCCAACTCCCTGAGGTCAGAAACAGAGACTCAGTTAGCCTTATACCTGGGGCAGTTCCTGATCCCTTGACATACAGAGTAAATGTTTCACAGATAAATAGATAACCCTCATTCAACACCCAGACTCTTCTTCCTATGTTTTCCTCTATCAGCTACTTTTCATTCATGTGTGTATGTGGGTGGGTGTGTGTTAATTTAGCCCTGTACTCCTTTAATTCTAGTTATTCACTTTTAAACTAGTCCTTTCCATTGGTTAAAGCAGATTTTTGTGTGTGTGTGTGTGTGTGTGTGTGTTTTAATTTACCCATGTACTCCTTTAATTCTAGTTGTTCACTTTTAAACTAGTCCTTTCCGTTGGTTAAAGCAGATTTTGGGACAGTTTGTACATATGGTCAGTAATATGGGTCAAAGTGTTATAAATGCCAGATAATGTTAGACATTGCTTTCAAATTACTTTGTGACCAAGCTTATAAAAAAATAATTGCTAAGATGTTTATGCACAGATAAATATTACTTTCTTATTTAAAATAGCAACACTTAATGATTTGATCATGCTCATGCCTATATGATTTAATCATGTTCACATCTATCTGAAGTTTTAAATTTTAAATAGGAAAGAGGGGCAAGATACACACCCCTCACATGTGCAGAACGTTCATTCTATAACTGAAGCAGAGAAAGAACATAAGTCAGTTTTATTCCTCACCTGGGAAAGCTAATATTACTTCCTGTGTATCCACTTTTGTTGTATTCAGTAGAATAAATAATAAGAAAGTGACTATTTGTAAAGGAGAATGGTCCAGAAAACCTTGAATAGAAATTTCAAATAACATGGTAGTTACAAACTGAGAGACTTATTTGTCATAGAAACGATAAAGCTATATGTGAGACGTGATAGCAGAAAACTAGACAAAAATCGTATAATACAGCAATAGAAATACACCAGGAAATGCTAAGAAACGAATTTGAAAACTATTTCATTGCTTGAATGGGGTGTGTGTTCTGAATGATAAGAGAACCTATTGTGTATTTTCTATCTGAATGATCTTCTGTAATTTAAGCCACAAGAATATCGTGTGAAACTGCCCAGCGGAGATTATGCCACGTACCATGTTTGTTCTGAAACAGGCCGTGGGCTTGGAATTAGTGAAGTAACTGATAAGTGTAAAGCTTTGGCATGACGCGCAATTTAATTTTCAAATGTCGAAACAGAAACCCAGCCTCTCAGAGGTGCGCTGCTGTCTTGGCGGGTGTCTCTTTCTGCATCACAGTGCAGTTGCAGATAGAGCTGTGATGCTTTTGCTTCACATTAAATACCTCTCCCATCTGTTTTCTGAAAGATGCTGTCTTCTGACAGAGTCACTCTGTGCACGACCACTTTAGGAATGAGCACCGTGGCAGTGTCTCAGATTCTGCAGACTGTTGATCTCCTTCTCAATGTATTCAGAGCGGTAGTTTTAGATTTAACCCCCGACATCTAGATTTCTATGTATGGAGAAGATCCAACAAGTTTGTAATAAGGAAAGACACTTGAAAACTAAAATACGTCCGAGAGGGACAAAGGTCACTACTTCATATTACAACTTCTCAAACTAACTCTTTAGTGTGTCAAATGTAAGTAGGAAAATCTGTTTCTGTATCTGTGTCATCCTTTTATGTTTATACAATACGAAGTCTGGCAGCATTTTCTACCACTCTGTCAGGGAAGAGACTTAAAGGAAGCTGCATGTAGGAAGACTGCAACACGTGTGTTGCATACGCTAACATATGTACTCATGTGCATATACCTGTGTATATATGCATATGTGTGTCAATGTGCACACACACACACAAATTCTCAGGCTACTCCAATCCTTACAGTCCGATGGTTTTGAGAGTTGGAAAACAGCTAGAACAGTCAAAATTGGTGTTTTAGAAGGAGAAAAGCACTAATATAACATTGAAAAAATCGCTCTGTATTCTCTTCTTTCTATAGCATATTAGAAATTAATTTTGCTAATTTGGTATGATAACTTACCTGGAGATATGATATATAATATCTAGATATTATATATATGTTTCTTCATTACATTTTTCATCATTTTTAATATAGTAATAAAATGTAGCTTCATAAGTAACATTTTTTTCCATATGAAATTATTGACAAATCATCAGGAAAATAAATATCTATAATGTGAGACGAGAACATCACATTACAGGTGTCATTATTAAATATGCCTAGCTTAAATGATGACTCTGGCAATGGATATGTTACAAAGTAAAGTCAGCCAAGAGCACTGGGGTTTATTCCAGTAATAGTAAGTATAATTCAGTGTTAGTACCTTTGTTAATGCAATTAATCACATCTCTAAGACAAAGAAGGAAACCCATAACACCACTTTCAAATTGTAAAGGGATTTGTTGAATTTCGACATCTAGTTCTTAAAAAAAAAAAAAAAAAAGTCGATTAAATAGGAATAGAAAGACTTTTTGATTTTTTTTAATTTGACAAGCCTAGCTCATTTTCATCGTTCCCTTGGTTGTAAAATCCTTTCTAGCCCCTTGATCCTCATACTCATAATCTACTCCTATTTTTATAGTCTTTCACTTGAACCTTCTACCCATCCAGAACCTTGCCTTTGCTCATCAGCGTATTCCAGTAATTCTCTTCATCCATATGAATTGAGGTGACGGACTCACTTCCCTGAAACCTTAGAATCTACCTGAGCAGCTT
Source organism: Pteropus alecto (assembly GCF_000325575.1). Classification (NCBI taxonomy): domain Eukaryota; kingdom Metazoa; phylum Chordata; class Mammalia; order Chiroptera; family Pteropodidae; genus Pteropus; species Pteropus alecto. Next base: position 4,634,131 of record NW_006439191.1, on the reverse strand, counting down.
CCTTTTGGACCTCTAATTTGGACAGTTCCAGCAATAAATTCTGCCCTACACCACTTTCCCTATGTTGAGTCCTGGATCTAGGATTGTGGCCCTACAGTCAGTCTAGAAAGAAATCGTCAGGGCCTCATGATGCCCCTGCCCCACTCATCATCTTGATAATCAAATGAAAAGATAAGCATCAAAAAAACCACTTGTAGTCAAAACTGCAAAGACTAAGGAACTTCTGATGAGCATAAAGAAGAGGCATAATCTCAGTCTAGCCTATGCCAATTATGAAAGCGTAGGAGGGGATTTATTGCAATCATATCATTTAAAATATTATGTAAAATCATAGCTAATTGAGGTAAAATGTAATATAATGTACTAAAATGTAATATGATTCAAGAGAAAAGAAAAATTGGTATAAAATAAAAAAGATATGTGTGTGTATATGTGTGTGTGTGTGTGTGTGTGTGTGTGTGTGTGTGTGTGTGTGTGTGTGTATATATATATATCTCCTATATGCCAATCTGAACTTGTAAAGGCAGTTAAATTACAGCTTTAGATTTAGTTTCTTATCTCAATTGTACATCTCTTTTTACTGTTTTCATGAAATGTTTTTAATCTCAGACTGAAAGGTTTCTTGAAAATCATAAGGTTTATGTTTCTTTGTGTCCCTTATCAAACCAAACTTATAAAGGTGTTCAATGAATGGCCTTTGCTGCATTAAAAAACAACAAAGTCAAAAAACAAAAATCTGCCAGCTAAGATGCTATTGTTCATTAATACACAAAGCTAAATTCATAAAGGTAATGATTGAAAGATCAGTTATAATAAAATGTAAATTATTCTGTATATTAAAAGCACTCAAAAAAACTTCATGTCAATCAACAATACAAAAAAAAAAACAAATGCTAATTAACATTGATAGAGTTTATTAGAAATCAAAACTAAGGTGCACATGATCAAAGAGAATATTTGCTACAGGAAGAAGATAGGCAACACATGAAAGACAGTGAAAATTGCCAAACTGGATATTGGAGGTCACACAAAATATCTTTCTAATGCCTCACACATATTCAGTACAATGAGTAAAAAGTGTTACATGTGCCTTCTGAACACATGAGATGACATGCCTGCCATATCCTGGATTTTTGTAACCAGAGCAGTTGCCACCGAGATGCTGGGATAGAATCTCAACACAGATTAAGAGCAGTGGCAGTGTGCCCCTGGCTACTTTGCCACTTGGATTTGGTGTGTGACTACGTCTCATGAATCACGTGCTGTCAAATAGGCCTGCAAAGGCTGTGGGTGATCTCAGATTGCCCTGCTTATCAATAGCTCACCTAATTTCACTAGTGACTGAAGGTAGATCTGTTTCAGGTGTTGGATAAACCAGTAATTAAATGACCAGGGCAGATGTGAGTCTCGGCCTCTAAACCCCTTCTCTCCCACATCCCACCAGCTATCCCCATGCTCCAGTGTAGTTTTCCATAAATTAAAACAAACAAACAAACAAAAAAACGGATCACCTAAAGGAGATGTTTGGAATAATTGAGTTCACAAAAGAGATCTCTACATGGCATCGTATCAACTCAGCACCTGGCTCTGCTTTTTTTCTTCTTGGCTGCATTTACTTTAGGAATTAACCAGTCTGTTTCTACTCCAGGCAAAGTTATCTTTCTTTCCTCCTGGAAGCCTTTCCCATAGTAATCTATTTCTTTAAAAATCGAGACCACTGGAGTAGTGTGAGAAATCTGTAATCAGGGTGCTAATGGTAGTGATTCCAGCTGTTGTAATTGAAATATTCCTAACACAAGTGTTGATGAGGCAGTGTCTTCCGGCTGCTACCACTGTTAACCTGTTTTCCAGTTTCTATGGGGCAGATACAATTGTCAGGCTCCATTTTCCAGATGGGAAAACTGAGGAATAGAGAAGTAAAGAAACATCTAGCTCTGTCTAGATCACTACCACTCCTTTCTGAGTGACTCAGTGTTTCCTTTAATACATAAATGCGTATGCCCCAGTGACAGTCTGCTGGAACCGGGAGGCAGCCTGGCTCCTTTATGTGATTTTGCAGATATCTGCTTTGATCCGTCATGCGTTCGTTTAATAGTTCACTGTTCGTGGAGTGAAAGCGAAGAATTTAGAATGCCACTATGGTTTTTATTTTTGGTGGTTGGTTCTATAATGACGGCAGTGACCTAGGAAACATAGAGTGGTGAGCGATATAGTAAATTAAGTTTTATATGGACTGACTTTATAATTAAAGCTGGCCTAATTATTACTGCCTTTCGACATCTGAATAGGTAAATTTTATATATCATCTTTTGCAAATATAATTGTAAAAATATCTCATAAAGCTATTCAGTTGACAAGTATATAAAGCAGGATGTGTGTTGCTTTTTCTTCCTAAATCTATTCTCTCCCTTAGATGTAAACATAGTTAAAAGCTGAGTGATCACGTATCTGGAATTTAAGTGAACCCCCCTCCCCCCTTACCAACACACATGCTGCATGTATCAGATCGATCTTAGATGCCACTGTGGGCCTGTGAGCCTCATTTTCTACCAGTCCCTTGGTTGTGGTCTTCTCTCTGAGACTTTACTAACACAGTCATCTCATGCAGATGACCACCATCTCCAGGCCGGCACGGTCTAGTGGTGTTTGTCTTCTGTTCACTTCAACCCTCGAAATTGCTGTCTCTGGGCTTCCTTCTTTTAATGCTTCCACTGAAGCAGGTCTCTCTAGGTGCCCACAGATATATCTCAGGCGAGCAGAGGGATTGATACCTGCGAGACAAAATTTCAACATGTGGGAGATGAGGGCTCATTTTCTGTGGATATCAAGATAAGGCAAGTTAACACTGTATGTGGGGAATATTGTCCATCCCTACGTGGAAAGCTCACTCTCATGCTCTCTCCCTCCCTCCATCTGTCTGTCCGTCTGTCTCTCTCTCTCTCTGTATATCATCATTTATGTAGCCATTTCCTTTTTGATCAACTTTAAGATTTTTTTCTACTTCATTGAAATTACAAATAATATATTCTCTTTTTGGCTAATTTTTTTTTTAGCATTTTGTATTTGTTATATTATTGATGGACATTTTCCCAGTGTACTTTAGAACTGTAATACCTATCATTTCCGTAAAAATATCATTATAGACACATGTACAGTTGCTTTAAGGTGGATTCTGGAGGTGAGATTGTGAGTTCAAATGGTGTGCAAATGTTACTTTTCATCCTCTAAGTATACTTCTGTAAGCAAGCTTCATAAAATGAGTGAATATCAAAGATGTGCCAGTGAATGAAAACATGAAGAGGAATTGGAAATCATGAAGGAAACAGACACTGATTATTTTTTGCTCCCATTGACCATTGTGCATATTAACTTTATAACACTTGCACCACTGTAAGGTGATTACTTATTGTTAGGTTTAACTTACACAGTGAAAGAGTTAGGACCACTCTTTATTTTTCTTTGGTGGCTAGTACAGTGCCAGATAGATTAATCATTATAATAAATATCTTATGAATGAATGGAAAGAGAAGGAATAACCAAAGGTTTTCAGGAAATATAGGGCAAATTCTGACTGAATGTGGTATTACAAAGATTAGCCTGAAAACCAATAAGAGTCCCTTGGGTTGAAAAATTGGAGAATTTCAGCCCCTTTAGCAAGGTCAGTTTCAGTGAAGTGATAGATGCGGGAGCTAGAATGGAATGGGAAGAGGAAAGAATGAGGAGATGAACTGATGTAAGATAGAAGAGAGTATAGTTTCCAAAAATTCGAGGGTGGCACCAGAAAAAAAAGATGTTTAGCTTTTGCGAGAGGCTGTTCTAATGAGACTAATTTTAAGAGTGAGAGAAATGTTACCTTTGGGGATATGGGGAAAGGCTTTTGAAGGGGTTTAAACTTGATGCCATTTATCCTCTATTTGAAATAAGGATAATTGAGTTTCACATAATGTATAAATTCTGATTTTTTAAAAAAGCCTGTTATTAGCACTTTAAATGGATCCTTTAGTTTATTTTTTCCATTTATGGAGAAAAAAAATATTTGTTTTATTTTAGGGTGGTAAGAGAAATATAGACATAGCACAATAATAAATACAATTATAGACTCGGCTTCTTGGGAAGCAAAACCTGAAAAAGTAATGAAAAGTCATTTTCCATTTATGTATCTTAGCTGATTTCAGGGCTGGGTCATGCAAAACAATTTGCTACATCTGGGAGAGAACATGCTGTCTCCTTTCGCCGAGTGTTTGAAGTAAGCCTTTGTACACGATGAAACGTGAGGCTGTATAAAAATTTTTATTATTCAAAACTGCCTTCCTTGCAGAATATGTCATCTGGATGTTTACATGAAGATTCAAAATTCGTATTTTATTTTCTTCGTTTCGGGTTCAGTACGAGCCGATGAAAGAACAACTAGGTCGACAGTTTTGTCACCAAAGAGCTGCAGAAAGAATGTTTAAATCATGCCGAGCCCCTCCTTGGTTGTATCTGAGGGTTGTAAAGAAGATGCCTTTCACTTAAAAATTTGAGGCAATTAGCCAGCTTTGAATTTGCTCACATCATCAGATCTTATATTTGAGTAATCTAAGGTATTGCTGACACAAATTCCCTTAGCTGAGAATGAAGAGTTTATCTCAGTGTATAAAAAGGTACATCGGATCGCTGTTCAAATCGGAGAGACTAACTTATAAGTTATAACTGCTCCCATAAGTTATTAAGTTGGTTGTATATCTATAAGAAGTAGCTATAAGCTTAGGTCAAAATAATCAAATCAGAGAAGAGGACTAATGAGACATCTTCCTTCAGTCTTCTAGAATTGTTCTTAATCTCTTGAAAAAAAATATATCAGTAGTGTTGTTCCCTGTAGTTAGCCTGTGTAACATATGTTCTCACTCATTCAGTTTTCAATTTACAGGATAAATTCACTCCCTTTGAGATGATTGCACCACTTCTGCTACATGTATCACATTGCCTTGAGTTTGTCTAGTCACACACTGCCATGGTAGAAACCGGATCAAAGAAATACATATCCACTGCACCAGTGACTTGCAATATTCCTTGATCCAGTGCTGATTATTTCAAGCCTCAGTTTCTTTAGTACCATAGAAATAAGGCTAATCACCTTGTGGCCTTGCTGAAGTGAATAAAGTATGTGTGTATAACTACATAATATGATAATTAGTATTAGCAGCCGTGTAGTACTTATTGGACATTTCAGGCATCTGGGCAGTCGAATAAGCACTGTCTATTCAGGGACTTGGCTTAGGGTGACCAGTTTCTAATATGACCAATTTCCTACTAGTAGTTCTGATTTCAGGCACCTAGATCAGAGAGGATCACCATTTCCTGATGTGCCCTCACCTCTGTCTACTAGCTTTCACCCTCTCTGGCTTCATATGCAATACTGTCTAATTTCCATTGGCATTATAAGGTCTCAATCTTGTTTGCTAGTTACATGTGTTCGTTCATTTCTTTGAACTTTCTAGTCTTTTCTGCAAAGTCCCAGTAATGGCAATGGTAGAACTCGGTTTTTTTAATCTCACTGCTTTGGAGAAAATAGACTGAAATAAAGTTCATATGATATCTATGTTTTGAAAAAAATAAGCAGATATATAGTCTTGACAGTAAATTTTAATCTGTAGCAATCTGATATTCAAGTAATATTAATTTTTAAAGTTTAGGATGACAAACACAGCTAATGATATACTTCAAATCTTAAGCAGATTTCTTTAAAAATTATTTACCAATATTACTTTAATAAATGACTTCAGATGCTTATTCATCAGGACAAATTAGCACATCAAAGACTTGAGATTTCCATTATTATTGAAAAGTATCTTTAAAAAACCCAAATTTCTAAAAACATGAAACTTTCCAGGAGAAGCCTGGATAAAGGAGCAGCATTTCTGGTGAAAGGAATTGAAGAATGTGCTGAAAGAGAGTGATCAGTACAGAAGGTATATTATTGCACCAAAGGGATCTTTGAAGAATTCCCAAATTTAAGACAGAATATTAACACATATCTATCTACCAAGAATTTTTAAATTTGTTAAAACATGCTCTATTTTATTTTATTTTTAAAATTCTTTTATTTGTGCATGTAGATTCATATGAGGGGAAATTAACAACATTTAATTGTCTGGAGAGCTTGTGTAGGATATAAGATGAGTAATACAAGATCCCCTCTGTAAAATGCTCTGACAGTGCCCTGAGAGTAACACAATGTCAATAAACTAAGGGAATAGAAGACAGCCAATTGACTGTTCTGCCTTTCCCTTTACTGGTAAGATTATGTGTCAAAACCCTAATGGCTTTGAAGGATTTGTTTCTTTCTAGAGTCCAAATTACAACTCTAAATAGAGATGAAGGCATTTACATCCCAGTGAGGAAGGAATTTGAATTAAACAATAAAATAGCAGATAACGGAAGTGTTTTCTAAAAAAGAAAGTTTTATTTTATGAGAGTGAATCACTGACAGCATTCAAAGGGCCATAGGCAATGAAACTTAGATTTTGAAAAGTAATATGTCATAGCAATAAGTAAATAAACAATATAAATAAATAAATAAATAACAGAACAGAGTATACTTCATGAGTTTGACCTACAAGTGTCCACTTATACATTCATTTTTTAAAAAATAATGCAAATGTATTTTCTTTTTCTTGTAATTTTTTTATATAACATTTTCTCTAGCTTTATCGTAAGAATACAGTATATAATACATATAACATACAAAATACATATTCATGGACCATTTATATTATTGGGAAGGCTTCTGGTCAGCAGTGGATTAATAGTAGTTAAGTTTTTAGGGAGTCAGAAGTTATATGACTATTTTTGACTATATGGAGATTGACATCCCTAATAGTTCCCACCACTATGTTGTTCAAGGTCAACTGTATTTCATTCATTCTGAGTAGAATTGGTGAAGAGATATTATTTGAGCACAAGTATACCTGTCGTTTCTAACTTTTGACATTTAATGGAGAGTAGACAAGGATTATTGAAACCAAAATTTATTGTGAACAATTTCTTTTCAATCTGAATAATGGATATAAAAGTAAAAATTTCCTTTCAATTCCCAGCAATAAATTTAAATGATAGACGATAATGTGGTGATCTCATTTAAGCCCAAGGCTGTAAATATCATCTATGATGCTGAAGATTCCCAGTTTTATTTCTTTATCCTAGGTCTCTCTCTCTTGAACTCCCGATACATATATTTTGTTACCTACTTGAAAATTTCAATTGAATGTGTAATAAAAAATTTTAAATTTAATATGCCCGAACAGAATTACTGGCCATCTCCCCCACAAAACTTGTCCCTCTCACAATCTTTCACATTTCAGCAGATGATGACCCATCCTACCCGTTGCCAAGGCGAAAAACCTTGGAGTCGTCTTGATGCTTTATTTTTGGTCTCACGTCCTACAGTATTTGATCACTTTCTCCAACACTCCCACCAAGTTCCAAGGCACCATAATTTCTCAAGGAGACTGTTGTAATAGCTTGTTCATGTTGTGTCTTCATTCTGCAGTTTAGATATCCATTCTCCTAATGATGAGAATGTGAGTTATTTTACGCTTTCATTATTATGGATGGTGCCGTTCTTGCTCGAGTCTCCATTTATAAATGCTCTCTCGTCTCAGAATGCCATCACTTTGTTACCTGCTTTTCTTAATCCACTCGTTCTAAAATTAGTCGGAAATTGGATGTATTGGGTGATGTCAAGTTAGTTGCCACAGATCTCCTATCCCCCTGTGTTGGGTTCCCAATTTTCAAGAGGCTGCCCCCAGTTGGCTCACCCCAAAGGGGTCTCCACAAAGCTGCCAGAGAAGTTCCGTTAGCGGCAATTGACTCCGGAGCCCCAGTGTTCTCTGTCAGAATCTGCACCCAGCACATGGTTCTTCGGTCGTAGCTACTACAGGCTTCGCTTAGGGTCTGCAGGCAGTGAGGGCAGAGATGAAGTTTTTGCTTCCTCTGGATTGGAGGGGAGGAAGCGCATTGGTGGCTAGTGAGGACAGATTAAAGATTTCTCTGTTTGGAAACTGGAAGCTGTTTTCTCTCATAAAACGGGATAAAGCAGGCCGTTAGTTGCTTTTTAGTTTTTAAGTATTATAAGCACTGTAAATAAGCTATATTATTTTCTGGGGGGAAAAAATGTATTCTGAGTCCATAATAACATATCTACAAATGACCTTTTGTAACATAACCTGTTTACAAGTTAGGGACTCTGGATAATGCATCCCAGAGCTAAATGCAAATAGTTTTTTATTATCTCTTGTTATGGATCCTCTGCTTCATTGCGCCTCTTCATTAGCACAGATAACAGAGACCTCACTGAATTACTGCTCTCCAGCATATCCATTACCTTTGTTCTGTACCGAACACGTTTCTTTGGGTCTTTACCAGCTTTTCCAGCTTGAGGTTTTAGCTCCCTGTTTTTGAATAGAAAACTCTTTTGAATAGAAAAATATAACTATAAAATGCCAATCAATAGATAAGCTGAATAAACTTTGTGTCCTTTACTGAACAGGTGTTTACTAAGAACCAGTTCGAGGTATAAATGTGTCAGAAACAGTAGGGTACTTAAAAAATAGAGCATGCTTTCAACAGGTTTACCAAACATTTATTGCAAGCCTGTTATGTGCAGCTCACTCGTCTAGGTGTCCGAGAGGCCTGCAAAGCAGTAGAGCTGGTTCGTGCACTGATGGCACTCATATCAGGCGTGGGGGAAGATGACAGAAAACATTTTGGAGAGTGAGATGTGCAGTATAGCATGTAAAACCGGTTCGGTGATAATGAAGTAATGTGATGCATGAGGGGGATCGCTTTAAACTTGTTGATTGGAGAAGCACTCTGTGAGGAAAAGATATTTGAAACGAGACCTGAATAATGAGATGGCTCCAACCATGGCAAGAGGAAGAACAGGGTAAAATGCTCCAGACAGAGAAGATCAAGTGTAACAATGCCTGAATTACACACAGGTTTTGTGTGCAGAAAGGACGAAAACAAACAAAGCTCCATGTTTTAGCAGTAGGTAAAGGCAATATAATATGCTATCAGAAAAATCTGAACATGAAAAGTAAAGAGTTAGTAGGCAAGGCAGAAGGTTCAGATAACAGAAAGCAGTGTGTATGGGTAGAGAATAGACTATGTGGATGGGAAGTTGAGTTCCAGAATTTAAAGAGGACACATGTTAGCTATTTTATTGCTGTATATAATAATAGCTAACATTTACTGAACTCTTACTATGTGTCAAGTATGTTTCAAAGCAAGTACCTTATTTAATCCGTCCAGCTTCCCTATGGGAAGATCTTTAAAGAGGTTTATTTTATATGAGGGGATTTTGACACAGACGTTAAGGCACATGTCTGTCCCAGGTCAGATAGATAGTAATTTATGACACTGGAATCCAAATCTGTGCAATCTGGGGCACCATTAACAGTTGAGAACTTGAGTTGAGATCGGTTGCAGAAATGGCCCTTATTTTTTGCATTTCATTATATCCACCTCTTTGCAGTGTGACTTGGAGCTACTTCCATCAAAAAGGTGGAGTCCGTTTCTCCACGCAGTGTGTCTGTTTCTAATCATGTGACTGGCTTTGTCCCATGAGACATTGCCAGGCATGACACAGGAAGAGACTTGGGCAGTGCATACTCATTGGCAGTTGCCCTCCTTTGGTGAGCTTGACTGCCCTGTAACTACCACCATGTGAACAAGCCTGGACTAGCTGCGAGCTGACATGTGGGAGATGCCACTCAACCTCTGTAATCTCTCCTGACACCCACCCGCCACTAGACATATCGTGCCACTTTTCTATCACTAGCTAACTATAAATGTGAGAATGAGCTGGCTAACACCACTTGGAGCAGAACTGAGCTGAGGCCTCACCCTTGAGCTGAACCTGAGTAGCTGAACCACAGAAATGTAAGCAAATAAATAGTTGTCACAGCAAACCACTAAGATTTGGAATACTTTGTTAAAGAGAAAAAATTAGCTATTGTACAGGTCAAAGTAAAGCGACTACTTTTGGGTATTTAAAGATACTGAACAGTCATTCTTTCTTTGTTATGTGTGAAGATGCTATTATTCTACCTTCAAGCAAAATAAATAGAGGGGACTAATCAAAGGTGCCATGGTCAAGATTGGTTTGGAGCTAATAACTTTGTCTTAATAAACTGTTATGTGGTAAAAACCATGACACTTGATAAAGCATAGAGTTAGTAAAAAAGTATGCTCTCAGCCAGCCCCATCTATCATATATCCTGTATTTAATTTCAGTGTATAGTCAAATAGCACCATGAGAATATTGATAGTGAGTAGAAGAATTATTGTCAACATTAAAACTTGGTTGATTTCATAAATGCTGCACTTCACATGTTAAAACTCATCATAGACATCTTTTGACCAAAGAAAATATAACCATAATGTCTAAAAAAAAGATGCTGGTCAGTGAAAATAGGTCAGCCACCTCTGACAGACAAATAAAAGAAGAAATATCTAGTATGTTGTTCATAGCATGCAGTAAGCAAGTTTTTTCTAACAGAGTCAGCAGAATGAGATATTGCATTCTCTAGATTTTTTAATCTGTTCAAATCTATTAATGCCTGTTTGGCTTACCAGGTTTATACCAATGTGTACGTCACAAGTTTAGGGGTGCAGAATCAATGCTCATGGAAACTGATTTCAGTCAATGTTTGTTAGCATGAAGTTCAAATTTATTGCCATAGTACATCTCCTGGTTCTGCAGTGCTCACCTGACTATGCGATATTGCTCAGATTCAGGGAAAGATGACAGTTACTGTGGTATTCTGCTTCCAGCAAATCACGAGTAGTGGAGAGGACAAGATGGGGTAAGTGGGCCCCCCAAAATACAACTTCTTAAAATGTGAGGGAATGTTAAGGTTGACAAGGAACATTTCTTCTAGATATCTCCACTGTCACCAAAGCATGAGAGTAAAGAAAGCGAAGATTACTGTACACAGTTAAAGTGGACCTGGAAAATGATCTCCAGTTAGTCACTTCCTTACCACTCATCAACAACTCCCCGGAGAGGTTAAGAAATTCAGCTTGCAGCATTTACCGACGGGGCGGGGCAGAGAATAGAAGCCAAGCGCATTCTGTTTTCCTTAGTATGAAACACATTGGTGCAGCCTTTGTGTTAATAATTGTCATACGTGCCTATGATTTACTGTTTTTTCAGAAGATTCACTTGTGCTTCGGTCGAATGTTTATAATGCATTGTGTTCGGTCACAAAGGCCTGCGGTGACATTGTTTCACTTGGCACTGTGAATCGTGTCTCCTTCACTGAATGTGTTCTGTAGGCACATGGCACAGCGGCAGGGGAGAAACGTTTTTGAAGTGAATTTCTTCTCATCTGCGGAAATAAGCATCCAGGGCAACATCAATAATAGCCACCATTTTTCTTTTTCATCTCTATATTAGAACAACATGACTACATAAAATGTTTAGGAGTTCCCATATTTTCTTTGAGGAAACAGAATAAGATTTCTTATATATGGTTTTAGCCAGCATACCATTTCGCTCCAAACCATCTGTCCCTACATAATTGCTTTTGGCTTTATTTATTTTATGTATGTATGTATGCCATTCTCAGGATACCCGGAAACTAACACATTCATGAATAATTAATCTACCCCTGTATGGACAAGTCAGATAAAATCTGCATCCGGTGTTGAAAATGGCCCTGGCCCAGCTAATGTTTTCTTTCCATGCTACATTCTAAGGAGTTATCAGTCAAAAATGTTGGTTGTTCAGAACATTTTAAATGTAATGATAAAAACAATATACAATTTTACAACACACTTCCATCAGGGTTTCTGATTTCTGCTTTGTTCAACTTGGCAATCTCTCATCCTCCACCCTCTGATCCTAGTTTACTGATGAGGAGACTGAGGCCACACAGAAAGCATCATATCTTTGAATGACAGAGACTTGCCACATCCATTCTCTCTAGGATAGTGGCTTTCAATTCCTACTTTCGTGGAAAGGGAGAGGTTGAGTGCGTGCAGTACTGCGCTCACTTTATTTGAAACACTTCATTTTTACGATATTAATATATTTTTTTTTGGTAAGGCCGTAGTCTACTGATAAATAATAATAAAATATATAGAGGTGGCACCGTCATTTTAAGCTGCATCATACGGTATACCAACTCCGTCACTATTTATGGATTTTATTAATAATTACAAACATATTAATGCAGGTGAAGTTGAGACATAAGGAACAAAAATGAATAGTTGTCAACTTTCAAGTAGATCAGACTGAAATCAATCTTCGTGTGGTAAAATTATTCTTGCAGTAATCGAATTGTACCTGGTATTCCAAACATATGTATATATTTTTTGCCACTAGAAAATATATATTGATTTCATTACTTGACTAGCATTTTAAGAAGTGGAAACTGATAGCATGATTCAAAACCTTTTAAAGAAATTGAAAACAGAGAACTAAATTTTTAGTTTCGTTGGAATTAAAATGTAAATATTTTTTATCAATAGCTAATTTTCTATATGTGTATATGGCATTTATGCCCTATTTTGACATTTTATTCCAACTATAGTAAAATAATTATGTGTATATCTAATTATGTTTGAGATATAAGGGTAATAAAATGTTCATTTTACTCTGCATAATTTCAAGATACTGACCATTTTCTCTTCAGAGGCTCTTCCGTCATCTTCTATTTCCGTCTGTGGTCTTACCTGCCAAAATATGGCTGACTAGTTAGTTGGCTTTGCATCTCCTCTGACCTCCAGGAAACAGAAAGTCAGAAATCCATGCACCTTAGTCTGGCCACAAAAGCCCAAATCCCAGCTTTGTAGCGGCTAATATGTAACACTATTAACATGTGAACAGTTCCTTTTTACCTTTTGGCCACCTCTGTGTACACTCTGTTGTTTTCATCAGTTGCATGTGTTTTCACAGGAGGCAAAATCAAAGCAGCGACTATTTACCATATGTGGATCTGCCATATGTGACTTGATTTTTTTTTGTTGTTGTTGCCATTTTGCCTTTTGCCATTTCTTTCCTTGAAATGTGACTAGATGAGAGGCATGTTACCCGCACATTTTGTTTCCCATGTACGTACGATAAGCCACAAATGATTTCTCGGCTGTCCAAAATTTGAACCACCTCCACCAGGGCATTGGGCTTCACGATGAGATGCTAACGAGTTGTCAACAAAATTCCAGCAGTTAGGTCATTATTGTACCGCTCGCTTCTCACGTTGTTCTTGTCTTCATTTTAATGAGGTGTCAGGCTTCAGAAGTCCAATCTGCATCTGCCTGGAATGTAAAGTTCTAAGGGGTGAAATGCGGAAGCACACTCCTCTTAGTTTCCTGAAATCTGGCGCCTGACGATCATGCAGTGTCAATGCCTCTGAGCCGTGGGAGTGCTAATGAGCACACTGGCTTTGCTGACACATGCACAGATTAGGCCTTGAAGGGGGAAAAGAAAGAATGCGGGCTAGCCGACCTCAGAATGGGGGCGCCTCCATCTCTCTGAGATTGGTAAGGGAGCTGTAACAAGGAATGAGGTGCTGCTGTATTAGTGTCTGGCTATTTATTAATACCCTTCAGTCAAAGTTCTGGGAAATATTGTTTGGAGAACATAATTGTACTCATTTCTAAGTGGTGATAATACATGATCTCAAATGCTGTTTTTGGACACTTGCCATTTTTTGGCCAAATTAATAGGCAAACATCCAGAGTTGTGACAAATGCACTAAGGCACATGCACGAAGAGGAAAACTGTGTGTTACACACACACACACACACACACACACACACACACGGCTTTTAATGCACAGAGGCCACTTCCAGTAATAGCGTCCTAGAATTTGAGCATGTATCCAATCCTATTTCTACAGAAAGAACAAGAAGAGATAATGGTTGAAGGAATGGCCACCAGATTTTCTTAGCATGAGGAGTAGAAAAGCTCCCCACCCTCATATGTATTTTGATTTTCTTTTAACCCATATCATTCCACAAAGGATTTGGAATGACTTTTTTTCTTTTTAGCTATTTAATTTGCTTGCCTCTAAAATAGTTTAAAGGTACTTGAACTTTGAAGCTAGTTAATATCCTTGTACACCTAACATTTCTGAACATGTTATTAGATTGTTTTTAAAGATTGTTTAATGTATATACTTCCTTGTGATCATTACACAGCTTTTACTTGATTCTTAAGAGATACAGTCCTTTCTATGTTCTTATTAACTAACCATCTAGTTGTTTTTTTTTTTTGCTAATTAAATTATTGCTGCTATTGCTAGTTATGTACAGCTTACTTGTAATGTGGACATTAGAAAATGTAGTTCTTAATAATTCCTAAGTAGGTGACAGATCTAATCTTTATGGCTCTTTCCTATATTCATATGTAAAACATTTATCTTTCAACCTGCTCGATTGTAATATTTCTTTGTAATTTTTCTGTGTGTCCATTAAGTATTACTAATTTTTTCTACAACCCTAAATTTATATGGAGTTTAAATTAGCTTGTTGGTTTATATATATATTTTATCTCCTATAGGTCAAACATGCACATTTAACAAACTCTATTCTGATTTATGTAGGAAACACAATAAGATAAGCCTTAAAAGATTAAAATATTATACTATGCGACATGTTTTCCATGGTCATTGGTATCTTGAAAATAGATGTTTTATTCCATTAAGGCATTGTTTCTTCTTAGCAAACTATAAAATATTTTCTTAGTCTTTCCTAATAAACGATTAAATCTTTCATCAAGCTTCACCCTCTTTTGAACTGTGTAGATGAAAACACAACTCTATAAATACCATTTACTAGAGAGTAATAATAGTGAAATCAGTGTCTTAAGGGAAAATGCATCCAACGTGTCTCTTTAATAACCACTGAACAAAAAAACCCACAGGGAAATATTTTCCCTATTCTCCACAGGATGTACTGAATCAAAGTATTTTCATTAAAACTAATATGAAACGACAGAAAGTAGAGAAAAAGAGAATGCTCCTTGTTTATTTTGCATATTTTTGCCACATATCATATATTGATAAAGCAATTTTAAGGGATGCATGCATGATAGGATACAGTGAAATTGACTTTTTTTTTAATAATCACATGCACATTTTTACATCTGCAGCAATATTCTTGTTGAATAGCTACCTGAAGTTAATTTCATGTTTCCGTTGATCTTCTGCGGCCTGC
Source organism: Pteropus alecto (assembly GCF_000325575.1). Classification (NCBI taxonomy): domain Eukaryota; kingdom Metazoa; phylum Chordata; class Mammalia; order Chiroptera; family Pteropodidae; genus Pteropus; species Pteropus alecto. Next base: position 4,618,924 of record NW_006439191.1, on the reverse strand, counting down.
ACAAGTTAAAGTGATGATAAAGCAGACAACCTGAATTATCAGCGTACCAAATAGGATATGAAAACTTGGTCATGCACAGGCATTCATCTCTGATAATGTATAGTGGCAGACACCAAATTTAAAAACATATTGTGTGTTTTTCAATCCGGAGCAGATGACGATGTGGAAAAAATACCGTTTATGTTCCCTCTTTTGTGAGTTTAAGCTGCATAAACATTTAAAATAGCTACAACCAAAAAAACTGTGAAAGAGAGCTCAAATAATCCTTCATATTTAAGTGTAGCCAGTAAGAATGTTTAGGAGATCTAAAATAAAATTGGCTAACATTAGCCTTACATATACACTGCTGAAAACATTTTGTTGAGTCTTGCCACACAGAACAGACTTGTGGAGGGGAAATATTCTTATGTATAATTCAACGTGAATTCAAAGTACCAGTCAAATCTATAGAGAAGGTTTAGGCAGAGAAACAGATGGATCAAACTGGGTCATCTTAGACAGAATAAATATTATGGCTCCTTTTCTGCCACAGAAAATAGGAAAACCATAGAGCTACATTGCTGGTGCTCTTTGAAAATTGGCAGCTACTTTTAGGTAGAAAAGAAAAATATTTCACTTTTTTTTTTGATTTGCAATGGGTTTTCTGTCAAGAAATATTTTCTGTGATCATTCTAACTAAATATTAACTAGAATCAATCTCAGGCCTCTTCGCATATCTTTCCTAGCAGTGGACTGGTTTATAGATCACTTATTGACAAACTGTAAAGTGCCGATTTATAACTATGGCTAAATGGAAGTAAAAATAAAAGCTCCTGCATGAGAGAAAAGCAATTGAAAAGTTAAAAGATTGTCCAAGTGAAAAGAAAATCTCCTAAATTGTGACAAGTCAGCAATGTGCTAGATATTAGAAGATAAACAGGAAGTAAGCAACAAATAATAAGATGCTTTGCACCTGTTTCAAAGTTAGAACGTCAGATAAAGAACGTAAGCATCCCCTTTTTGCAATGCTTAAGTTGTTTGCATAGTCCTCTCCTATTATATATCACACCCTCCTTTATGGGATTCTGGCAATGTGGTTTCTTGTCAATATCTTCTCTCTACTTATGGATTTGTCATTCTTCCAGGGGTGGGCTGGAGCCAGAGCTTACACCAGCTTTCCAGAGTTGACTGTGTACGTCCCTCTTAAACTTGTCATCCAGTGAAAATCAAGTCGATAGCTTGAAATCAATCTTATCGAAAGTGTTTATACCATAAGAAACTGCAAATATTTAAAATGAAGGCTTCTCTTCTCCCGGAAAGCCAATTGTTAAACATTTGTCTGCACACCAGTGCCTTGTGGCAGTCTAGCAAGGCATAATGCTTAGTAGAGATTCAATGAATATTTTTGAATAAATAATAAATTAGTGTTTGGGACTGCATAAGCATTTGCATAAAGTTAAATGAGAAGATATTTAAGCTTTATGTATACATATATATATCTATACTTGTAATAATTTTTTAAAAATTGACAATAGTTGATATGTTATATGGAGGGATTTATTTCATGAATGAATGAAAATAGAGATATAAATTAAGACTATTGAACTTCAAAATTAGGTTCTTAATTCTGGTGAACAAAGTGATTTCTAATCAAGGCTCCAACAATATTTGACTTTAGCACTGCTAAGAGCACATTGTCTTCAGAGGACTCATTTATTTGGGAATATGTTAACTTTCTCCTGATGCTCGAAATGCTGCAGAACTATCTCAGGAATCCTATAGATCCTCAGAAGATTAGCCTGTAACTTCCTTGGAATCCTTCTCTTCTGCTGCTGTCAAAATCTATCAATAATTCATGCTTAATTTAAAGAATATCTCCTTCTTGAAGCAGTCCCCAACTGATATGTGTTTTCCATTTTTCCATTTCTCAGTCGTCTTTAGTATTATAATTTTCACATCATGCTTATCAAATTACTTTTCAACTATATATTGTGCTCAGTTTACTTTTAATTATTTTAGTTATTTGAGTCTTTAAATATTAGGCATTAGAGTCATGTACAATGGCTTGATCATAATAGGCCCTTGAAAATATTTTCGATCAAATACAGAGCTAGCTTATTATTTGATCAAATTTTAAATTCGTATATGTTTATGAAATTTCTTTTATTTGAAGCACAATTCAGAAAAGTACATGACGAAGAATAAAAGAATAAAATTGACAGGTATTAAGTAAAATGTTTAATATGGAATTCTTGAATTGTATATTGATTCAATGTGGAAAAGAAAACATATCAAAAAGCAATTTTTGAAAGGTCATTCTCTATTTAGAGACATTGTTTTAAGATACTAAATCAAGGAATATGCTCACTGGAATTTACATGAAAGTTGGACCTTTATAAAGAAACATGAAAGACCGCACTCCAAAGAAACAGAATGAAAGTGTCTCTTTGCATTCTTGAACTTTCATGACACTTACCTTTTTAAAGACACATGTTTGATATGACTTTGTTTCACTGTTGTAATTAGAAGTTACAAGACCCAAGAAGTAACAAAGTAAAACTCACTAAGACCCACTTTTAATTTATATTCATGTATTTCTACCTTTATTTACAAGGGGGATGAAAACAGTATACTGTGTAAAGAATATAATACCAACATTAAATATTATTTGTTGAATGATGGGAGCATCGGTACTTATTTAACAGAATTATTAGAAAAGCTGTGTTTAGCCTCCTTCCCCCAAATAATCTGGTTGAATTATTGGGTATTTAGGTTATTTCCTGTCAACTATGTAGCATATCACTCATCATATAGACGTTATTCCCATCATTATTTTTGAGTCAGTATTGAAGCCATGTTCTTTGCCCTCCTGATTTCTCAAATGGCTTCCTGTAGTATAGATAAAGAAAATGCAGATTATTGTGCTCTGAATTCATGTGCATTTTAAGCACAACTGAAAAAGTAGATTTGGGAAACACATATTCTATACCTACATCGACATCTGTATCTATTTCTATATCTATCTACATTTGTACCTGTTTCTTGAACATTATGTTCCATGTGATTTATGAATGATGATTATCTCATGACCGTGGCTTGGTAATGAGTTTTTAGATATAACACCAATAGCATAATCTATAAGAGAAAAAAATCGGTAAGTTGGATTTTATTAAAATTAAAAATGCCTGCTCTATGAAACACACTGTTAAAGAAATGAAAAGATATGCCATAGACTAGGAGAAAATATTTACAAAACATATTTGATAAAGGACTTGTATCCAAGACATACAAAGAGTTCTTAAAATCAAATGACATGAAAACAAACTCCCCAATTAAAAAGGGGGAACGATTTGTACAGACACCTCACCAAAGAAGATAAGCAGATGTCAAATAAGCATATAAAAAGATTGTCAGCATTGCTTGTCATTAGGGAAATGCAAATTAAAATATACTATATGAAAAAGCAAAAGATTTTAAGGGCAACCAGAAAGCTGAGAAAGTTTGTGCCCTTACTACATTCTGATAAAAGGACTGGGTAGAGTCTCATGATTTTAGTTAATGGTCTGCTAGCCTGAAGAATTGAGCTATACTGCACTTGTCTTCCATAAAACAGGACGTAAGAGGACATGATAATGTAGATTCCTACTGTTACATGCTTGGATGGAATTTATTTACAAGAGAAAGAATAGACTGGTTTTCATATTCGCCTAATGAATGGAACTTCAAAGATATTGCTGGATACGAATACCTTGTGAAGGAGATTGCCGTGTTTTATCTTATGGTTATGGATTACTTTTGTTTTAAACTATATCTAGGGAACAAACTGAAACATTTGTTATGTTCGTTTTCTGTTTTATAGGCTTTAAGATGGAAAATAGCTGTCTCTGAAGGGGCCCAAGTGAGATGCTTCTAGGCATTTCTTGTAACTTGTAACACCACACTGCCTGAAATGATAGCAATATATTATTCACTAAACTTTACAAACTTGCAGGTTTTGTTATTAAAGAATACAAAAGAATTAAATAACACAGACTTTCGGTGGAATAATGTGGCCCTGGATAATGTGAAAGCAATCTTTTTGTGTTGTGCAAATCATTTCTTTTGGTGGGACAATCGGAAAATTGCTTTTCTGTCCAGATTGTTCTGAATTTGACTCCAGCTGTATCATCAGTGTTGTCATTCAAATAGTATGGCCATTTATCAACAGACAGTTTGATTTGCCTAATTATTTTACATCTAAGATTTCCTGACTGCCTTTAGTTTTCTTTCCTCTAAAAGTTTGTGTTAATTCATCTTTTAGGTTATAAACGTTATTCAAATGTCCTATGAAGAAAGTTAATAAGGCAAAATATCCTATCATATGAAATCCATGTAGACCGGTAGCATATTGCATCTGAATGAGCCATAAGGAAAACAGGACAGAGCATGTCTTGCCTCATTCTGGTATGGCTTGACTGTCATTTGATTTGAGCTTTATACAGCCCTCTGTTTTCTCTGTGCTGGCATCTCTTGAGCACCAGGCCCTCTTGCATGTAGAATGAAAGCTTCTGGAGCATGGCTTAGGTTTTATCTAAACGCACATCTATCGAAGTACTCATGTGACAGAGGAAGCCAATCCGATGTTGGTTGTCACCTTTACTTCAACTTCAAGTCGTTAACCAAACAGATTTTTATTCAGTATAACTGTGAGCTGTCCACTAGTCTAGACTCTTGGGATAGACTTGTGAACAGATTCCTGTCTCCTGGGACATACACACTGGGAGGTGGCAGGTGATAAATAGTACCTTAATACTTAAGTTAATGATATATGTTAGAGGTAAAATTGCGTGAAGAAGTGGTGGACGGGAGAGTCGGCTGAGCTGGAGTGGTCACAAAGCATAATTTGGACAAAGACTTGAAATGAGTGAAGGATTTTGTTAGAGTATGACAGATACATTGCAGGACAGAGAAGAGCCAGTTGGGGTGGGGGGTAGAGGGGCCTGTTGAAGCTGAAAACTAGCAACAAACAAAGCCGAAGGAAACTAGGCAAGGGGAAGGGTGATAGAAGGTACAGCCAGTGTCTGATCAAAGGCCTTTACTCAGAGTGATATAGAGATATACCTGGGCTTTTGAGCAGAGGGATGATGAGAGCTTACATTTTAAAAATGATTACTCTGGGTCATAGGCTGTGGATCAACTTTAAGGAGGCCAGGCGGAAGCAGAAAGAACAGTTATTCCAGGGCAGGGATGATGCTGGTGGGAAGTGGTCGAGGTCTAGGTACGTTTTGAGGGAAGAGCTGACAGGGTTTCTGATGGTTTGGGTGGGGCCGTGAAGGAAGTAGAAGAGCCAGGGATTGTCCTGCGTGACAGAGAGGACAGAGTCACCTGTCTGTGACTTGGGCTTCATTATCTTCCAGATGATCCTGACCCACCTTTGAGATCCAAAATATAGTACTGTATTTTGAACATTTTTTTTCTAGCTCCTATACTTCCTTGATCACCGTGTGTCTCTCACTGTTCCAAATATTTGGTGCCTAGAGCTCTTCTTTTTTCTGCTTCGATTTACTTCTGTCCAAGTTCCCTTTCCTTTCTTACTGTATTAACTGTTCTAACATCAGTGTGCGTAACTCCACACCTAACGGAGCCTCCACACAATTGTCTTGAAAGAAAAACTTTAAACTGTAGAGGTCATCCAACAATTCATCCCTAGAATTTTTTTTTCTGATTTTTTAAAATAATAGCTAACTTTAAGGGAATGAGGTAGTTAGTTGCATTTCTTCCTTTTAGTAGAGTTTAAACTAAGAGCAACTAACTGACTAGACCAAAATGAAGTTTCTGAGTCTTTTCTCATTCTTTCTCATCCTAATCGTTTTTGTCTATAGACATTTATTTCTATTATTGGAATTCCAGAGGTCTATCTTGCTCATTTATTGAGTTTTCTTTTTGTTGATTTGTTTTTGTTGTTGGGTTCTAGAGTTCTTTATAAAATTTGGAAATTAACCCCTTATCAGACATACAATTTGCAAATATTTATTCCATTCTATGGTTTGCTTTTTCACTCTGTTCATAGTGTCTTTTGATATCCAAGAGTTTTTAGTTTTAACACAGTGTAATTTATCTATTTTTGATGCCCGTGCTTTTGGTATCATATCAAAGAAATGATTGCCAAATATAATGTCATCAAGCTTTCCTCCTATGTTTTCTTCTAAGAGTTTTATGGTTTTAACTATTATGTTTAGGTCTTTTATCCAAACATGTCTATTTTAATTTATATGCAGATTGATTTTCCACACTACATTCTTAGTGATAACAGCAAAGGGCGAAGGAGGGGGGGTCCTCTTTATTTACATATTCCCCAAGCATGAAAATACTATGCTTGGTACTTTATAGATTCTTAATGTTTGGTGACTGCAAAAAAAAAAAAAAAAAAAATGATTAATAATAAAAATGAAAATATCTTGTGTCTCATTATAAATCTCAGCATTTTACATGCATTTAACTCTTTTAATCCTCACAAACCACCTATTAATGAAGAAACTAAAGCACTGAGATGTTAAATTACTTGGCCAAAATTACATCAAGAGTGGGTGACAAACATTGGGATTCACGTGCATGTATATTAAATGTTGAAGCAATTTAGAATAGCATGATCTCGATGGCAGAGTGTAGGCTAGGTTCTCAAATTTGGCTTAGCATCAGAATTACTTGGAAGAGCTTTTGAAAATATAGACACTTGGACTACACCCCAGATCTACTGAGATATTGAGAACTGGCATTTTTTTTTAAATCTTCTTGGGTGATTTTTATGCAGGCAGCCTGACAACTGCCTAAGCAAAATGGTTCGTGAATTACTAAACGCTAAGCTTTTTCATTTGCACCAGTCCATGAGATGAGCAGAAAGTGCTTCAGAATGCATTGTTGCTGCTGTTATCTGCTATTCCAATTGTCTACTTCTGATGAGATCTGAAATTATTTGACCAGAGAAGGGACACTTTGGGAGCTTGTAGGGGTGGCGTGTTGGGCTGGGAAGAATTGTCGCCTTTGAGAGATAAAAGAAGGGCATTAAAGAAATGGAGAACCTAAACCCATATAGTAAGACCTGAAGTAGGTGAGTGTGTAAATTAATCTGTGTAAATTGTACAGAAAGAAAATGTAAACAGAGCTTGCAAACACTCCAAGTCCCTCATTTATGAATGACCAAATTATGCATAGTAGATAAACTTTTTTTTGAAGGAGTAAAATAATCATTTGAGTCAATCAATGACTATAAGAATGAATCACCCCTACAGACGTGTAATGTCTCAACGAGCAGTTTGATGACAGAAAAGGAATTCCAATTTATATTCCCAGTGATCGTCCATGCTCTTTACCAAATATCATTCAGCCCTGCAGAACCTAGAAAACATTTCAAAATCTTGGAGAATGTGGACGCTCAGTTTTACTGACGTATGAAGAAAACATGTGTAACTACAACAGTAAAACCTCCCCTCTCTCTAGAACCTGAATGTGAAATGGATCCCTAAAAATTGGACCTCGTATCGTGAGAAATAATCACATGTGTAGCCAAAGAAGCAGCACACCCTATTCTTATTTCTGATAGAGTCGGAAGTGCCTCATTTGAAAGCCAGAAGCAAAGGAAATGAACTGACCGTATCTGTGCAATAACGTGAACCACTGTGCCTGTTGTTTTGGTTCTTTGAGGTATGAGATAGTCAGAAAACCACTTCCTTACTTCCTCCTGTGGGTTTGGATTGCACGGCTTCTGAAAATTAATGTTTTATTGAGCAAGTGCAGTGTGCTTAAGGGAGAGAAAAAACTCAACAGTTCCAATCTGGGCAATGTGTGTGTGTGTGTGCGCATGTCGTAGGGAGAAAGATTCAAAGGTAAAAATTTTCAATCAAGGAAAATGGGAGGATATGAAAACGAGGAAGCTTGAAATCACACCAGGGACGTGCTCTACAAGGGCTGCAGGAGTTAGAATGCCATGAGGGATCGGTCACTGGTGGGCCTGCTAAAAACACAGGCTTCTTTGCCAGTGATTAGATTTAAGGAGTGTATTCTAGAAGGAGGGCACTTGATAGGGGTGTGAGATGGGGGGCTAATTTTTTTTTTTTATAAAAGGGGAGTGAAACTTTGAATATTAGAAGAAAAATTCACAGTGAAGAGATAAGACCTGAGAATAAAAAGTCAGATCAAAGCAGAAGTGAGCTCACAGAGCACCCACTTGTGAAAATTGTTACCTTTTTTATACTGCTTAATCCTGGGAAAAGTGATATTATTAGGCATCTTTGGTTTCCTGCCTCACGTGTTGTGCTTTATTTTATTTACTATTTTGTATTGTACAGACACAGTATGTGATTCAATGAAACATTTTGACTAGATCATCCAGACAAATGTGGTTCCTCAATAAGACAAAACTTCTAACAGAATTTCAGTATGCCGTCGTTAAAATTCCTATGTTTACAAGAACGAACGTAGTATATTTACTTGTAATTAATTAATGACATAAGGATTGCATCGACGTATCACATAGAGAATTATTTCCTACTCACTTTTCTAATAACAGGATATTTTGTCATTCTCAGATATTGATGCAGGGGCGCTCAGTACTCAAAGTCTCATTCCCTGAGCAATTCCGCGATCACTTTACACTTGACCTACAAAAAAGGGGATATGTACTGAGAAGAAGCTATAATCTACCCATTTACTTTTCCTTATAATTCACTTTTAAATTTTATAATTTCGGTCTATTTCTGAGAAGATAACAGTGTAAACTGCATTAAAAACAGATGTTGCTAAGGGAATAATCCACCCAAATTGATTCGCTTTGGCATATTTTATCAGTCTTGGAAGCTAATATGCATCTGTTGTCATTTCCATGAAAATGCTTCTGATTACTAATCAACTGTTTTTATTAATAATAAGTTAATGCCTCTCCTAATGATTTCACATTTTAATGAAAATGGAAATGCCAACTGGAATGCCAGACATATGAATTTGTGTCCCTACTGTAGGTACTAAGTTTTCTTAAGTGAACTATTGAAAATGGTAAAACTACAGACACAATATTATTTCTTCTGATTTTCGTAAGAAAACTAGTAATACAATGTATCTGTTTAATTCTGCATTTCTCAGCTGCAAGTGGTATGTCGCATTTGACTGGTGGTAGACTTTTCCCACCAGTAGGATGAAGTATTTTCTTAGAGTTGGGCCAGAAGTTAAGGAATGTGTTTTACTCCTCATCATAAAGGAGCCTTGAGACTCAGCTGTGCTCTAATTGAAACACATCCCTTGACTTCTTCTAGTTTTCATGTCTAGCTCTCTGACCACCCTTTACCATTAATTATGGCCTTATCCTTCTCTACCATTAATCAGCCATTAAAAACTAGGTTCTTTGAGGCTTACGTCTAGGCTTTCTTTTCTTGTCTGCTCTCCCTCTTTATAGGTCATTCTGTTCAAACTGGTGCTTTACTAAAGCCCTTGACATATCATTAACTTCCAAATGCATATCTTTCGTCAAAACCTTTCTTTGAGCCCAGATTCAGCATTTCCATTTGGAGGATTTCAAAAATTTCTTAATCTCACCCTGCAATACCATGACACAGATTACCTAAAACTAAAATGCAACTGTCATTTCAGGTCACTAAATAAGAAAATAATCTTTTTTAAGATTAAGAAACCAAAATATAGCCTCTGCTCCCTAATAAAAGCTGTAACTAAGGGAGCTTTGCTGTTGGTGCCATTATCTTTCTAGGAGATTAAGCCATTCCTTCCATGAATTTTTTTTTTTTTTTTGGCTGAAATATTTGCAACGTTAGGTAGGGTTGCTGAGGATACTATAGTGAACAAACATGTCTAAACGAAAATAATAGGAAACACAAAAACATTAAACTTCATGTTCTTAAGAAATTTAAATTTCTTAATTTAAAAAATTAAAAATAGGTGAAAAATAGGTAAACCAACCGATGACCAAATGTTATAATTTTCGAAAGTAACGCATATTCTCTGAGAAATAAGGGAATGAAGGGAGGTAGATGGGAGTGTTCGCAGAAGGAAGGCGGTTCGAGTAGCTTCCTTGAGAATGTGACATGGGAACAGAGACCTAAAGAATGTGAGCTATGGGGACATTTGTGAGCTGAGCATTCCAGACTGAGACGATGTCCGATGCAGTGACTTCGAGATAGGAGAGTGCCTGGGGTGTTTGAAAAACAGGAAGAATACTCGTAGAGTTTGAGCAGAGGGGACCCCTGGGGAAGGGGTGGGAGGTGGAGAGGTGGAGAGGTTGCTCGGGATCACAGTGTGTAGAAAACAGTAACAACTTTAGATTTTATTTTAGTTTTGATTCTCCTCAAGTCCTGAGGTGGGCAGCCACACCTCTGGACTGTGAGCTGGTGACTGTTGTCATCATTGACCATATCGCTCATCAAGTGACTGGCCCTCCCTCAGCCATTGTGTGGTGGGGTCTGAGAACTCCATGAGGGGAAGATGGGAGGGAAACAGCTGTTCAGTGGGAGCCCCAGGCCTTATCTATTATAATATTCACATGGCCTCATTAATTAGGAATCTGCATTGGGCTTACATAAATAATGCATTGTCTGGTCTTCATTTATCTGCCACAGGTGTCCAAGCATCTGTGTAAAGGTACTATTTCTGGGCCAGTGGCTGATGAATGGCAGACACTTGAATGCTGCCAGATACTGTGGTCAAAGAACACCTTAATGTTATTCCTTTAACATAATCATTGGCCACAAACACTATACCTATAACCTGCAGCTGTGAATTTTATCAGTGTTTCAAATAAGACATGCACAAGGTGATTGCATTATCGGTCAGTTGGTGAGTAACTAATGCTCTTCCCATATAAAGTATGAAATGCAGAAGGACACATCATTTGAGAAAAAAGGAAACAATACATAAGTCAGTAAAGAGATTCAAGAAGTACCATTTAAAGGTAGGCTGATGCGATGTGCAACAACCATATACATCAGTTGAAGTGGTTACTGCCTGTCTGGCCATTCTAGTAAGTGAAAGATGGGAAACATATGATTTCTAAATGTTGCTGATTTATTCAACAATTACTATTAATTCTCTAATGCCAGGGGTTATCCAGAAGCTGAGGTTACAGCAGTAAAAATTTTATCACAGATACCTGGAAATGAGAGAAAACTACATATTTCTATGTGTTAAGCCCGGATATTCTGCTACTGTTTGTAACAAAATAATCTGGATTTTAAAATCTCCTAAAATAAAGCTTTACTTAGTAACCTCAGTATGAAATATTGTTCTTAATATATAATTGACAGCTGATCATCAAAATTGTTTTAAAACTCTGAGAACAACTATCAAGTTTATGTTAATAAATGTCATGGAAAATCACAGGACATAATCTATATATTTTACCTTTCTTTGGTCTTCACTGTTCATAGCATTATTATAAACTATCCTTATTCGCCAAAGAATTACCTCTTTCAAGACATTCATCACCACCTCTACCATACTTCAGCATATTTTATTATTTAAGAAAAAGAAATTAAATATCCAAAGTGAAATTTGTATAATTTTAAGGATTTAAATCTTTAAAACGAGGACATTCAGATCAAGGACTGAGTTTATAGTCACTATTTTCTGCTCTTTCTAGGCATTGTCCAGAATTTTAATCATTAAATGCATAATATTCTAGCTAACATAGTTTAGGCAAGTTATATAATTATTTGCATGTGGAAAGCTTTAGAGATGATCACTGGGGAATAGTTTTCCATTAATTTAATGAAATAATATTAAATATAATATTCAATTTTAATTGATAAAAATTAAATATTGTTTAGCTATGATAACTATTTGAAGAAACATGCTGGCTTTCATTATGAATATTTGAAATATTCCAGTGCCCAGTTAGGTCTTCCTAGTCTTTTCAAGAAAATAATCACAAAAATACAGAAATTTGCAACAACAGTATGTAATCCTAGTAAAGTTGCGATCATGTGGCGCAGTGTCAGGGAGGTGTTCCTGGTTCAGTACATTTTGAATCCCTGGAGGAAATTCTGTAGCCCAAGCATTAAAGGATGCTTGAGACTGAATAGCAGAGCCAGGCATT
>NW_006439191.1:4598929-4606783 GCF_000325575.1 Pteropus alecto | reverse complement strand
AGCTCAGGGATGGCATCCATCGTCCCTGCAGTTACATGGGGATTGAGAATCCATTCCTGCATGTTACAACGCGTGGTGTATAAGGCGATCATTCCCATCGCACTCTTGCTGTTATGTGTTATTAACACATGTGCTAGAAATATATAAGAGCTACAATTTCCAGCCTAGAAAACTGGGCAAAACTTGCTTCAGAAATGAAGGAAAGAAAAACTTTCCCAGACAAACAAAAGCTAAGACCTTCGTCACCACTAGACCTGCCTTACAAGAACTGATGAAAAGGGTTCTTCAAGCTGAAATGGAAGGATGCTAATTAATCAGTAACATGATAACATACCGCACACTGGTAAAGGTAATGATATAGTCAAATTGAGAGTACTCTAATACTGTGATATGGTGGAGAATTAGCCACTTAACTTTAGTATAAAGGATATAGGACAGTCGTATCACAAATAACTTTAGCTACAGTGGAGTTTGGTGTCCTTGGAAAGTGATGTTTGAGAGAAGGAATAGTAGACACTCAGGCTGGGGAGGATAGATGAATAGATGATAGATGAATAGATTCAGATCTTGGAGAACATTGGATATTAGTTCTAGGACCTAGGCGATCGAATGCCACTGAAAGCCATTAAGTGGTCAGAACTGTGTGTTAGATCCACTTGAGGACATGCATATAATGTATTGGATGGGTCAGTTTCCATTCATTTGTTCATCATAAGCCAAATATTTGACCGTTAACTTGATCTCAAATGAGGAGGCAGCCGCCCAGCTGTGGTCTTTATCATCCATTAGTACTTGTCACCCTCATTCCTACTTGAGTGATGAACAAGCAACTTTTCAGCCCAGTAGCTGGTTATGGATATCTAATTGCTTAAACCTAAATTTCATGAAGGAGTATCTGGGAGATCTTCTGTACCAATAAGAAAGTTGCAAAAAAAAATGCATCAACTGAATGAACACAGTCCACCATTATAGGCTGGTAGTATGCAATGCTTTTTCATGCCCACCCGTCCTACTTACTTTTGCTTAGTTTTCTCTGAGATTTTCAGTTCTTCAATAACTGTTTAACAAGAGGTAAAGTTTGGGGAAGAGAAGTTATAGATGAAAAAGTTACTTGGTTATCTCCACAGTTGTACCCAAATAGTTTGCCACTAATTTCCAGGCCTGTGAGAACCCCAGTGTGTGTATGAGGGGGCCGGCGTTCGTAGAGGCATAGAGGCTCTGCTAACTCTTTTCAATGCAGGAGGTTTTATTCTGATTCTGAATGCATAGCATGTATTGTTCACCAAATTTGATTTTCTCTTTCGTTCAATTACCCTTATGCTTAAATGAAAATTACAGATTCCAATTGTAGGTTTTTTACCTGATTGTAACATATATTTCAGTTGGAAATTGTGAAAGGATCAGAGAATGTAAAGAAAAATGCATTTATGTAAAATATCCTATTCTTACTTGATAAAAGATTCTAATAAAATGCATGATTGGTAAATATGTAACTGAGGAAACAATCAAGAATTTTCAGTATGATATCATTTATTGTCCTTATGTGAAAGAATAGAAAGGAGAAGATTTCCTATCTCTTTTCTTGAGAGTCCATCTATCTTAGAGATACATAATAATTCAAAAGATGAATTGTTAGGTGTGGAACAGATTAAAAAAAAAAACACACACCTAATTTCATCTACAGCCTGTATGTTTTTGCAGTGTAACCTGCGTTATGAAATGTGACACAGGCAGACACTTGAAAACTACTTGCACACTGGGGTTTGCTGTACTTGGAATCCTGAATGTGACACCTAAACAAATTTAAGCTAGCCTTCAGGAAAGTGGGTGCCACGTCGAGAAGTGATCAACAGCTGACGGCGAGTGGTCATATATATGAGGTGTGAGTGAGGCCATTCTAATCACCCACCAACAGCTGACCACACATACATAACAGAGACCAGTGTAAGTCCAGCTGTGCTGGCTCAAACCAGGAGATGCACTAAGAGTAGATGAACTCACTCATAATGAAATCATCTTCCTGTATATAAATTGTAATATTTTAATTGAATATGTGCATGTAAATTAGGTTTAATTCTGCTCGTGGCTTTATTATCAGTGGAAATTCACTGTGAACTGACATTTAAAATATCAGCTCGAACCAGCTCTATTATGACCTATATTTATGTATAATTTTTTTAAGGTTTAGCTATTTCACTGGAATATTTGATATCGTATTAGGATACAAGAGTTAATTCCAAAACAATTTAAAATTTTTTCCTTATGATAATGTGAGAGTCATTCTAAGATTCTATTAATGCTCTGTACCACAAATACTGATTTCAATACCTACTAAGTTAAAACTCAAGTCTGGAAAATATTCTTAACCATGAGTGTTAATCATGATTAGCTTGTGTCATTTACTGGAAGGGTTGCATTTGATAAAGCATTTTGGCAATCTTCTGAACTTCACAAATCAGAATGATCATATTAGTGTTGGTATCAAATAACAGATATTGGATTCCCTTAATATTTTATAGATGTCATCATCTCGTTAGTCTTCTTCCTCATTTTTCCAAACTCCCCCAAACTATGACACCAATGTACTCTTATTTTAAAATCACTCAGGCTGTGCTTATGTCATGCTACCGATAATTTAATCAAGTTTTTAAAATCAATTACGTTATACACTATAAAGTATAACCTCATATTATCACTAAAGATGAAGAAAATGAAATCTGATTGCTTTCTCAGGTTATCTGTCATGAGTACCTAATGGAAACTTGCCAAGCAAGCTTTCTCACCAGACGATCTATATACCATACCAAATGTACTCACCAATGTTTTATGACCCTGGTGTTCAGTCATCATGGTTATCGTTCTGGGTCCCACAGTATGAGTTTGTCCTATTGAAGAAAATGAAGCATTATCAAATATTAAACCTCTCATATTTCTTGATAACACTCAAAGGAACGACTAAGTTCTTATTCATCATCTCTGCATCTTAAAATTCTGTACATTATCTACAAAGTGATATCTAGGGTTCTGGCAAGCAGAATCTTAATGCTCTAGATATTTAGTGTGAATGTCAAAGCCTGTGATTTCTCCTATAATAAATTTCAATTGACTGGTGTCACTTACTGGAAAGGTTACATGTGATTGAATTTATGACCATTTGCTGCTGAACTCAGCTTATAAATTGCTAATGATTCTGGCAGATGATTCAGTTTCTTATGCCAGTGAAATATTTGAGGTTAATTAAATAGCCTCCATCACCTCTTTTCACCAAAATGCCAATGAACTGCTGAGAAGTTAAATAAATGTACTACTTGGTACCCAGTGATGCCAAATAAACCACACTAAGTCTGTACTTTACTGAGCTTATTATAATGATCTTTTAAAACACAGCATGAAGTATTAGATATTTAAACATCACTAAATGGAGAAATTATTTGAAATGTAAACATTTTTTTCAGCACCATTAGACACAGTCCTATCAGATCAAAGTAAGAGTAAAATAAATTTAACAATATAGTTACTAGAAAATTCATTTTTAAATAAACAATGAGCTACAAATATAAGATCATAAATAAAATTCTTTGCAGACGCAAAACACAACTTTTCACTTCACACAGATGCTTTAAAAGCATTTAAAATTATTGAACAAGTAAATAATTCAATGACTAAAATAATTCACCTTTAACCTCAAAATTATGCTAACCTACAGAATTCTGATAATAAATATTTTAAATAAAATCCTTAATGGATTTCCTTAAGAAAAAGTATCTTTCGACTCTCTCTATCTGAGGAAATATTACTATTTTCCCATAAGTTTAGTATTATACATAAATGCTTATAAAATGACATTGGTCAAAATCATTGTGACTTATGTATATGATATTATTTTCTTGTGTTGTATCTGTTATACCCTTCTAAGTTTTTATTAGAATGCTAGTTTTTTGCTTTTTTAAGGTGAAAAAATTTTTAGCTAGAAGATTATGTTTACCAGTATGCCTTATACAGGAGTCAAAATTGAAATGTAAAAATATTATTTGCTAGTTTCAAGGAAAGCTCCTTAAGACTTTATGTGGAAGATAGTGTGTTTACTCTCCTTTCTGCTCTTTTATTTTAGGAATTCTCAAGTTCTTGACATCCAACTTGAATCTTAGTTGACCTTGAAGATAATGAGCAGAAAAATGACCTTGGAGCCACCTCCAGACTTATTTTAGGTAAGGCATTTTTTTAAAAGTGCTATATTATTTAGGTCCCTTATTTGGTCACTAAGTAACTGAACTGTATGCTAACTTATATAGCTAGCAAATAGTTCATAAATGTATCAGGTAGTATGCTAAAATGTTTCACTAAAAATATTAGCCATTAATTAATTGAGCAATAATTTGAAAGACGAAAGGTCAATGAATTTTCTGTTAATTTTTTGAGTTGTTCCAAATAACAGTTCCCATATATTTACTTATCAGAATAAAATAGTGACTTATTTCTTAGCAAATATTTATGGATGTACATTTGATTTTAACGTTATCAGCTCTTACCAACTCTGATCAAAGAATCAATGACTTTCAGCTTCTCTATTCTTTTGACATTGTATTGTCTACCTAAACTAGCTAACCCCATTGCAATATTTTAAGTGTTATAAGGGTGGCTCTAAAACCATAATCTCCAGCCCTTACTTTTCAACAGAGTTCCAAAGTAGTTTGAGTCCTTCTGTGTGGCTGCTGCTCTGCTCGGGGTATATAAACATAAACAAAACAGAATCAGTACCTGCACTTATAAGAGTTGCCAGGCTAGTATTCACGATAGATAGTAAACAAGTGAATAGATATCAGTGCATATTTGTAAATTTTGTCAAATGCTATGAATAAGCGTTGAGGGTTGTGGAATAGAGAGCGATAGGATGGAAAATAATTATATTTGTTAGTCAGAGAAAAGGTAATTACGAAGAGTGTAGAAGACAGATAGGAAGCCATCTAGAAAAAGGGGTGAAACAGCATGTGAAAAGTCCCTAAAGACAAGGCAAATGACTTTGTTACTGAAAGGATGATACATAAAGGAAAGCCCGTTGGAACTCCTTCAAGTGCTTAAAGCAGGTAAATGAAGGAACACGACTTATTCCATTGAGAAGATTACTTTTACTGCTCTGCTGAGGAAAGATAAGATATTGGATTGGAGTAAGCTCAGTAAGTTTGTTAAACTAAGCCAGTCAGCATGCATGTTTATGTGAAATCCAGTATAACCAAATGGTTGAAAAAAAGTTCAAAAGGTTTAAATCAGAAATTTTCATTGTTTTATTACAGAGGGTTATTTTGTTATAAATGTGTGTGTACATTAAGCAATTAGCAGGTTTCTTCCCATTCTTATCTCCTTACTAGATAACATAAGATGTATTCTCTGTGCGTTATAGTGTTTAAGTTATCCAGTTATCGAGGACAGGGGACCTCACCCAAGGACTTTGCATTCTGGTAGAATCAAAGTGACTTCATGACATAGTAAATATAGAAAGAAGTGAGGAAGGACAGGGCATAAAAAAATTAGTGCTATATATTGGAAGATATACAAGTTTAGGGTAACGAATAGGGCTAAAGTTATATTTTAGACTTAAATTTGATATGAGACATTCAAGTGGAGATTTTTAAAAAATGATAGTTAATTATATAGTAAAGGGAAAAAATTTGAGTATTTCAACCATGAGAATAAATGGGAAAAAAATTAAATAAAAGGAGACCACTCAAATCTGAGACCTCTTCATCAGCCCCATAAAGGCATTAGAAATAAATGAAGTATAGTAATTTAAATGCATTTTCAAATTAAAATGATATATATATCAACTTAAACAAATTTTTTTTCTGCATTTTTTTTTACTTCAAATTTGTATGTGTCGTCTTAGTGTGTCTGGGTTCTTTGCATTGGTATATGTAACTGGCTACTAGAAAATCCATTTAATAGAAAAGTGCATTTTAAATGAGCAGGGGCTGATATTTCAAGTGGCATATGTTTAATAGGTTGTGTTTTACCTTCCTCAGTGTACCAACCCAATCACAGTCATATTTGATGCCTACACTCAATCTGAAAGCAAAAGCACATCTTTATTAAATATTATGACATGATTTTATATTACTAACATTATATTCTCAGACCAAAGCTATTTTAAATAACCTTTTGTCTCCATAAAAAGTACCCCATGAAGTACTTTTTATACTTGTACTTCAAACTTATGCTGATAACCAAGAATTATATATGGCAAACTTTCAGAAAACACCTTTTGATTGAGTTAACAATAGAATGATGTGTGCTCTCTCTGAAATCCATCTCTCTGTCTTATTAGCTCTTTTTGGTGTTTACTAGGGCTGTTTGACCACTGAGTTATATAGCCATCCTACAGCTTATACCTTTTCCACTCTGTTAAACTCCTAGGAGATTTTTTGTTCTTGTTCTCTTAAATTCTGTGGGCAGTTTGAAAACATTTCAACTCTTAAAAAAAAAAAAAAAATCCTGCATTTTATTGCTTTAACTAGTGATGTCTTTTGAACATAAAAATAGTGAATTTAATCTGCATCACATTAATGAAATGTCAAAGAAAATACAACAATGCCAAAGGTTACTAACAGCTCCAGAGTCAGGCATTTTTATGAGCAAAACGATGGATCAGTTCATCCAGTGTAGTTGGGAGATTAGGCACTTCAGAAAAAAGATTATGCAATCTATCTACTTTTCTTATTATGGAGTAAATCACAAACACTGATATTTTTAATATGCCAAATGTTGTAATGAACTAGTCTTTCTCGCTTTTGCATAAATCCTAACTCAAATGTCAATGAGAACATTTCAGCAGTACATTAAAAATATATAATCCAAGCTAATGTGCATTTTATTCTAGAAATGTTGCAATTATTTAATATTTGGAAACCTATTAATATGCAAATAGAACAAAAAAAATCTGATAATGGTTAAATACAACATTGATTCTGGAAAACTCTTCGTATACTATGAACAGAAGACTACTTTCTTAACATGATAAAGAGATTTATCTCAAACCAACATCCAAGCATTTAATATTGCAGTAATCCTACAGCACTGTCATTCAGGGCGGGCAAGCTGAGCATAGGGCCACTGTCACTACCACTTAGCAGTGGTATGGCATGCTCTAACCATTATAATAATGGAGGAAATAGAAGTAAATGAGGAAAGTAGCAAAGAAAATTATCATTTTTTTTTTCAAGCTCTATGATTGTCTCAAGAAACTAAAAAACTCAAGTAAATCAGCAGACTAATTCTATAGCTATTAAGAGTATCAGAAGTGTTACCTCAATAAAGGCCCTCCATTTACTGGGAACAAGCATTTATTTGCATTTTTCACAATGGAATGGGTTCATAGATTGTTTTCACTTTATATAAAGACCAATATATTTCTTTTACACAATAAAGAAAACATCGAAGCATGTGTCTTTTGTAAAGAAAATACTAACGAATCACATTCGTTACGTACCTGTAACATATGTGAGAATGTGAATGAATCAGCCCAAGTGGGTTCCTAGCAGATGTGCCCCGTAAAGCATTTTTTTCTCTCTTCAATTCTTCTTCACCACTCTACTTTCTCCCCGACCCTCAACTCAGATCTGCGCAGTTACTTTTGTTAACAGCCTCATGCGGACTTCTTTTTTTGTTGTTCCCTTGTCTCCAGTTTCATATTATAGTCCACACATACACACAGACGCACACGCACCTATGTATACATAGTTCTTTGTCATCATTTGCTAAATTGAAAAGGAAAGATCATGTTAAACAGGCCCGTGCAGCTTTCTTTTTGTGCTCAGCACCGTACCCCATCAAAGTCTCCCCGAACTGACTATTACAGCTCTA
>NW_006439191.1:4582427-4598903 GCF_000325575.1 Pteropus alecto | reverse complement strand
TTCTATAGTTGACATAATGTTCTCCATTTAAATTTTTTTGATACAGATATTCATTGTGATCCCAATATCTTAATTACTGTAGCGATGTACACTAAGCACTCCTATACATGTTTATTTCCATGTGGTATTTTGCTTCTGGCTCTGCTACTTTATGAGCCACAAGGAGTTTATTTTCAGCATGTGACTCCTTGTCTTAGTTCACAGAGCCGGAGCCCCCAAATAGTTATTTCTACATTTCCAAACACAAAATAGAGTTAACTCTTGAACAACACAGGTTTGACCTCTATGGGTCCACTTATATGTGGGTTCTTTCAATAAATTTCAAGTAAACAAATTCAATAAATTAAAAGACAGAATAGCACAATGGAAAGAGCATGGAATCTGGAGTGTGTCACACTTGATGTAAGTGCCAGTTCTCCAGTGAACTTCGGATCAGTTACTAAGCCTCTGAGAGCCGAGGGCATCTATCCCAATAATACCTGGCTCAAAGGTTTTGAGAAATTGTGAAATCATGAATTTAATGTGCTCCCTTTCTAGTAGATAATCAATCAGTAGAAGTTATTATATTTAGGTCTTTCAAAATATATCAAGCAGAATCGCATTTGTTCACTGTGTGTTTCTCCCAATGGAATAAAGCCTCCATGATGGCAGACACTGTGTTTTGTTCCTGTCTGCACGCCCAGAGAAATCTTTGTCATTTGAGAAACATTCAGTAAATGATTTCGAATAAATGGATGAATAAGTGAAAATTAAGAAGGAAAAATATCCCCCTTTATAGCTCACTGACAACAATGCTGAATAATGGCCATTAAATGATTATTGAGTTGGGATATCAATATTTTAATTGAAATGCATCCCTTAAAACATTATTAAAAGATTTTAAGGAATTCAGAAGAATGGCTATTGTTTAACCTATTGAGAAGTAGTCAGACTTGTTCTTCCATCAACAAATTAAAGCTTTAAGAAGGGAAAAGAAAAAAATGAAAAAAAAAATAGGAAGTAAAGTTAAGGTGATAAATTAATGCCAAAGAACCTTGTGAATACTGATGAATTCCCTGACATTCCAGCTACCCTATTATTTATTATAATTCTAAATAAGATTTCCTTCACCCTTTTTAAAAGATGAATGACTCCAAAATTATGTCTCAGGACCTATCTCTCTTATTACCTAGCAATTTTCTCCTTTTGGCTTATTTTGGAAAACAATACAGAACAAAAAAGGATGTCATATATTCACATACTCACAGTTACATATCTGTCAGTTTAATGGTTGAGTCAGGTAGCAACTTTGATTTCTGGTTATCTTAAAAACACATTTTTAAGCTGTAACTCCCCAGTTTAACCACAGCTCAGTTTCTTTTTCTGACAAATAAATTGCCCTAGGAAGTTCAAGGAGCAGCAAAAACAAAAACAAACAGCAGCTACAGCAACAAACATTTAACACTAGAGATTGTGTCCTATTTTAAATTATAGATTTGGAGACACTTGGGGCTAGAAAGAACCTTAAAGATTTTTTTTTGCCCAAATCACTGCAAAGGAATTTATTCAACATAAATAACCCCCTCTTTCAAATTGTTATTCAGATACTACAGTTGAACCAACAAAGGTTTGCACTGTGTGGTCCACTTATATGGGGACTGTTTCAATAAAAACAAACAGTACTATAAATGTATTTTCTTTCCCTGAGAATTCTCAATAACATTTTCTTTTCACTAGCTTGCTTTATTATAAGAATACAGTGTATATTTTATATTTAAAATTTTTTGTTAATTGACACTTTATGTTATCAATAGGACTTCTGAAAGTCAATAGTAGGCTATTAGTAGTTAAGTTTTGGAAATTCAGGCTACACAAGGATTTTCGACTGTGTGGGAGTCAGCACCTTGACCACACCATTGTACAAGGGTCAAGTATATTTGAATATCTCTGGTATAATCAGAGTTCTATGAGGGTTTTTTTTTTTTTTTTCCTTAGTGCTGTGTCCTCAAAACCAAGAAAAGGATTTGCACATAATGAAGATTCAGTAAACATATTTTGAATGAATGAAGGCTAGTTACCTTCTGCAAACTCATTTTTTAAATTATTTTTTAATCTTCCTTAGTGATTTCATAAAAAGAAAAAAAGAAGAAAAAAGTATGACTGCAGTAGAAGAAAAAATATGAAGAAGCAGATACCACAAGGAACAGTTAAGTCATGCATGTTTTTTTTTGTCAATATAGATCAATTACCTGATGTTTAATACATACAAGAGATTCATTTAAATGCATATATTATAACATATTAGCAATTCTCTTTTGATGAATATTTACATTGTATCACATTTTTGTTATTATTAATGACACTATGATAAATATCCTTGTCCTTACATTGTTCTTCGCCTATGTGATTAAAAAAGGGATTTGATATAAATTGCTAAATTGCCCTCTCAAAAACCTCAGATCAATTTATGTTCCTGCCAAAAGTGCATTAGAATGCCAACACTGGGCATTATCTGTATTTTAATCTTTGTATAGCCGATAGGTGAAAAATGGCATTTCGCTGTTATACATGCTGCATAATACACGTGGTCAAGAGCAAAAACTTTGGAGTGGGGTTTCCTAGGCAGAAGTCTTTGCTTCACCACTCAGTAGATACGGAGCCTTAGTCAACTCCTCTGAGTCTCAGCTTTTTCCACACATAAAATGGAATTGAAAATAATGTATGCTGTATAGAGATCTCTTGAAATTCAAGGAGGTAATATGTGTAGGTGCTTTTTCTTTTTTCAAGTTATTTGGTTGTGTTTATTTTATTGTTGCCAATGTTAAATACATTTTCGTCTCAAGAATAATATTCTTAGCTAAAATTGTCTATTTCAGTCTTCATTTTATATATGTGGACAAATCTAAAAGGTAATGGAACAAAAAAGGAGAGACTTTATTCAGGTGAACAGTTTGCAAAATGGGGAGATGCAGCCTCTGGTCGATGCCAGAAATGTGTCCCACCAAGACAAAGGGAGGCCATCTTTTATACAAAAAGCTCCTGCTCAGGTTCACAATTAAGTCTGTTTTATGTAAAAGAGGTGTCCAAATTCCTGTGGTTCTGATTGGTTTGACTTTTCACAGACCTGATTAGTTGGTATTATGTGTACTGATCGGTTGTTATGCAGCAGTTCTGATTGGATGGGACTGATCTCAGTCTATCAGTTGAAAGATGAAACCAGGAACTCTGTTATAATAGTTTGACTCAGCCAGATAAATGATCAGGATCTAGTGCAGGAATCCAGGAATTTAATTGGAGATTTCTTTCTGGCATACAGAATACTCAAGAAGCCCCTGTCCACAGATGGCAGCCAGATTCTCATTATTTATAAAACGTGGTCCCTCGCTTGACCATGGGGAGTTCATCTTAGCAGATATATTTCTTCTCAGCATTCATGTCAAACGAATCTTTCTTCTTGGGTCCAGATGTATATGTCTGGATGTATAATAGATGTACACTATTTATCTGTCTGTGTATCTAAAATACTACAAATACACAATCTTTTTGCACCATACTGATGTTTTCTCTTTTGTATGCATTTGCTAGGGCTGCCATTGCAAAATGTCACAGAGTAGGTGACTTAAACAATGAAAATCTATTTGCTCACAGCTCTGGAGGTAGGAAGTCCAAGATCAAGATACTGGCAGGTTCGATTTCTCCTGAGGCCTCTCCTTGACTCCCACAACTTCTTGCTGCGTCCTCACATGGCCTCTTACCTGTGAGTGCATGCGCATCCCTGATATCTGTGCGTTTCTCATAGGAACAGAGTCAGGTTGGATCACGACTCCACTCCTACAACCTCATTTAACCTTAATTGCCTCTTTGACGGCCCTATCTCCAAATTTCTTTAAATTCACCTGTGTTATCTCTGTCCTGCAGATAGAGCTTCCACATTTTGAAGGGACACAGTTCAGTACATAATAGTCATTTTAACTATTTTATTCCATGTAATATGTTTGTTTTAAGGAAGTTTTTAAAAACATTGTAATGGAAGTTAAATATATAAAGAAGAGTTCACAAATAAGCATACAGTTCAATAAATTACCAGGAGGTGAATGCACCAGTGCCACCAATATCCACCTCGAGAAATGGAATGTGACCAACACCACAGAAGCTCCCACCCTTCCTTTTCCTCCCTAAACACAATGCTTCCTTTCTCCACTGTTTCGAATTTTAGACAAGTGAATAATATCCACTTATTTATATCTGCTTTTATTTGGTCAGTATCGTATTTACGAAATCCACCTGTGCCATGGCATGAAGTTATAATCATTCATTTTCATCACTATATAACATTATTTTGAAAAACTTAAAACTCATATCATTATTAATGGACTTCTATGTTACTTCTAGTTTGCATGAAAAATAATTCTTACACGTTTCGTTGGGTACCCTCTCGCACACATCACTGTTGGGCATAGACTTCAGATGGAATTGTTGGGTCAGAGAATGTGTGTTTGATCAAATATATAGGAATAATATCAAAAAGTTTCCCGAAGGAGCTGTACAGATTTGCACTCTCACTGGCGATATTTGAGAGTCTCCATCAGCAACTATTATTGTCAATCCTTTTAACTTGAGCCTTTCTGGTGGGTGTGTAGGAGTATCTTATTTTTGGTATTAAGTTCATTTTTCCATGATTAATAATTAGTTTAAATTATTTTTACATACCTAGCCATTTGAAAAATGAGAAAATTTTAAATGTTTATGTGGTTAAATGCATTTATTTATGATTCCTGGTTTTTAAAGCATCATAGAAAATTCTTGCAATCTAAAGATTTTTTCTTTAAATTCACCTGTGTTATCCTCTAGCATTTTTTGTTTGTTTGTTTGTTTTAATACTTTATAAATTTGCAGGTAGAAATCAGATTTTTTGTTAGTCCAAATACGTTTTATTGGTTGGGCTAATCTTGGTTAGATTAACCTTAGTTTTCTTATCTCCTGACTGAGATTTTAACTTGTCACTGGAGCCGATTCTTTTTTTCTGTAAGGACATTTTGAAGCATTTGCAGAACGTTGTGTCTATGGGATAGCTGTGAAAAACTTCTCCTCTTGCAAGCATTTTTCTTGTTAAATATGGACCGTATTTTCGGT
The DNA here is from genome assembly GCF_000325575.1 of Pteropus alecto. Lineage (NCBI taxonomy): Eukaryota > Metazoa > Chordata > Mammalia > Chiroptera > Pteropodidae > Pteropus > Pteropus alecto. The sequence goes on along the minus strand of NW_006439191.1, from coordinate 4,593,791 downwards.
ATGGTAGTGTCATGCTAATTCGGCCTTTCATTTTATCTGATCTCTCACTTAATATTTGAGAGAATCATAGGGCGAGCAGGATGTTCTGGAAATGGACTTCTCTGATATCTATTATGTATCAGACACCTAGCTCTTTCTGCAGCTCTTAAAAAATAGCTGTATTATTGTTATTCTTATATTTTTTGTAACAGTTTCATCTTTCTCATTTTTAGGATGTGTCCATTATTTTCTGTCTACCCTAAATCTCTTGTATTAAAAGTAAGAAATCCAGGACATTAGATTTCAAATTTCTTTAGGTATCAAATTCTATAATTAATTTTACAAATTTATCTGAGATTCGCAATCTCATAATCTTAATCAGAAAATGAAATATTTATTTAACGGTCTTACCGAGGAAAAATAAAATATGTTGTCTTTAATTATTTAGTCCTCATATAATAAAAGTTATTATATTCTGAGGTAATGATGATTGAAGCATGGTTGAGTTCAATAAATGTATTTGAATGAATGAATGAGTGGACTCAGCTCATAGTGGATAATGTGTTCACGATCCTTATCAAGAAAGCCATTGCTGATAAGGCTTTGTTCATAAATATTCATATGTTTGGTGTGCTGTAGGAATTTGGACTGTGGAGATAGAAGGTACAGTGCCAAAGACATAGTCAGCTAAAGACAAAATTGCAGTTAGTTTTTTTTGGACTGGAGTCAACACTTTAAATATACCCTTAGAATAGAATAGGTGGTTTGTAAGGTATGGCCGCCCCGCCCCCACAAAAAAAATCAATGTTATAAAAACATCTTATTTATAAATGCTTCAACAGAGCCCTTTTGACACTCATTCCTGCGGTCTAACTTTTCAAGGATAAAGTACTAGTCTCAGCTCTGATAAGATCTCCTCTCATACCTTCCTGGTGGCCTCTTCCTAATCATTTTCTCTCAAGCTAGTTCAGGTGTCCTTCCTCTCCTCCCCCAAACTACCTGGCATCTGTCTCTGCAGTTAAAATTACCGTAGCACTTCCAGTAAACAAGAGCATGTTTTTGTCTGTGTTCTCCACAGAAGCCTATGAGAGCAGGGCCTTCTCTATTTATATTTACGTTCTCAGCACTTTTACATACCACTTGACACACTGTTATTCTACTGTTTCATAATGGTATAACAGAACCTACTTTTGAATTGAAGGACAGAGACAAATAATTCCATGAGTAGACTATATAAAAGACCTCACTATAAGTCTGGATAATAGCTGATATTTATTTAGCATTTGGTACATCTAGGCCACATACGAGAAAGTGTATTAGTTTTTAGGGCTCCCATATCAAATTACCACACACTTGGTGGCTTAGAACAAAATAAAATGATTTTGTCACAGTTCTGGAAGCCAGAAGTCTGAAAACAAGGTGTCAGCAGATGTTGTGGCCACCTCTTATGTCTGTGCCGAATCCTGGAAATAAAAATATTTTAAAGTTCCCTAGATGATTCTCAGTCACAGAGAGGCTGGAAAATTGCTACTATGTGGAACCACCTCCAGTACAGAAAGAGCTTAGCTCTTGAATTTTAAAGCCCAGATGCTGAAACTTTGAACCTGAGAACCCTCATACATATTACTTAAACTATGTCTCAGTTTCTTCACATTCAAGATCAAGACTTTTACGTTGTTTATTGTGAGGAGTAAATGCGGAGACATGATTCATAAATACTGATAACACCTACCATTTTCTCAGCATCATAATCGTCTTTTTCATGCATTATTTGTGTATTTCTGTCATATTACAGGAGCTTAATAATAGATTCTTTTTTTCTATGCAGCCTGTGTTCCAAAATATTGTGCGGTATAACTTGAATAAAACAAGACACTTTTCTCCCTAAAGTCTTTACGGAAGCATATTCAGTCAATCATACTGCTTTTCAAAAGGGGGAAAAAAGGGAATCAGCATATTAAGAATACAATAAAATGTAGGCACCCTAGCTATTGAAAGAAGCCGAAGCCATAGGGAGAGCAGAACGGGCCAGGCACCTTCGTGCAAAACCTTGGCTTTGTCATGAATGCATGATGACTTTTCTGAAGTCAAAAAATGTCTCCGCGGCACGAGAGGCATTATAATATGGGAAGAGTAATGCTTGCTCAACATCCTTTAAAATGTGTAAAGTCTATAAAAGCACTCTAAGAAATCAAAAGTGCTATAACACTGTAGCAGCAACAACACAGAACACCATTCAGTGGTTAAAAGGAGAGCTGGGCTGGGGGCGTGGGAGGTACGGGGTGGGTGGGGCCTGTTGATGAGCAGCTTGGAACGAAGTCGAAACAGAGTTACAGTGCCCCGCGCGCTCTCATTTCGATGGTCGTTGTACAGGATATTGCCGTTTATCTTGTTTCTAAATGCTTTCCAAGTCAGTCTTTTAAATTTTTTTGTATCCAGGATCCAAGAAAGTTTTAAAATTTTCATTAGAGTATTTTTGTGCATTTGCGTGTGGCGCCTAACGAAATTACTCAAAATAGCATCTTCTACCAAATACGCCGTTAATATGCCGTTAAAAAGTATCACTTGTCTAATATTCTTAGAGAAACATATAGATTCGAAAGTAGTGATGCCACCAGTAACTTTACAAAGATCAGAATAAATTAAATCCAGTACTAATCTGATTTTAAATAAATGTATATGTAACTTCAATTACAATGTTTTCAAAAGATTTTAAGTTTATCATCACAATTAAATTTTATTTGAGCATTTAACTTATTAACTTTAAAAATAGGCAACTATATATATTTATGGCTAGCTTTTTGATCAAGTGGATTAATAAGAATCACATAGGCTAGAATAGATTTTTAACCTTTTCTCCAAATTTTGTCTTGAGTCAAAATCTTCTAGAACTTCAAAAAAGTTAAAGCATAATTTCACTTTTACTACTTTTTTTTATTGTCCATCCCTCAGTGCTTTCAGATAATAAGCAAAGCAGGAGCTAGAGATGTTGAAATGCTGTCAAACAGGTTTTCTCATTGAATTTCCAATCTACACAGAAATTTTATAAGGAAGCTGCTTTCACAGTATCTCAGAAAAGTGTGGAGAGTTTAAATAGAATTCCAAAGATTGGATTATTATTTAAAACAATCCCCAAGTGACCTGAGGTTATCTATATTGTCATTTAGTCCTTTTTTTTTCTTAATAGAGCAAAAGATACTGAATATAAAGCATGACTGTATGTAGTTAGTAAAATACTAGTTTTGTAAGTCATAATTGGTAGAGCTAGCAAAGTGAAAGATGTCAAGTTTCTCAGAGTTCTTCATTGTTTACTAATATTATTTAATTCTGGTTGTTTTTTTTTTTTTTCACGCTTGAGATTTCTTGTCCTTTCATAAGAGCCCATGCTGCGTTTTAGTTTGCTAATCTAATATCGTGGACATTTGGCACGGATTTCTTTTTTCTTCCTTTTTTGTCCTTTCAACATTGCACATATGTTGAATACAAGGTTTTGAATTATGTAGCATATCGTGTTTTTGGAAACTGCCCTTGAAAATGGCTTGTTAAAGACTCTGAGAAACCCTGCAGTAATGCAGCCTCCTAAATTTATTTAACATAGCATGTCACAATTTTTTTTAGCATAAAACATTTTTCTTGTAAAAGGATCCCCCCAAATAGTAATATCATTCTTCATTAAAAACAAATAGTTCCAGACAAAATGTTTCTTTCCCTCTCCCTTAAAACCCTTTTGAAATGTCAGTGAAAAGTGCAAAAGGGTTGAAATGCCCAATAGTGAAGAAGAGAAAGTGGGATGTCATCAGTTTGTCAAAGCGGCATTGAATTTGTGGAAAATGGAACGCAGATGGAAGGGTGTTGACATATAATTAAAACAGGAAGAAAGGACCCAGGAGACACTCCTATGAGAGACACAGTAAAAGGGGCTTTGTTTTCTTTTTAGAATTCTGGAGAGCCAACATGCCCAGAATCCTGGGATAGAGATGGCAAAAGGACAGGGCTGATGGGAAAGGGCTGATTCATCCGAGTCTGCAGAGAGCCTCGCTGGTCCCGACAGCCATGCTTCCTGCCCCCGTGTGCTAAGTAATTCACAGTCCGGCCATTTTCCCCAGGCAAAGCCAGGACACGGTCTACATTCTAAAAAGAAACAGAAAAGGAAAGATTTCTTTAAAATTAAAATGCGATTTCTTAAAAATAATTAAATTTCCATTTAAAGCAAGAAGGTAAAAATCGAAGTATTTTTCAAAATATTCAGCCTAAAGGTAATAAGTCAGAAACAATGAAAGGAATAAAACAATAAAAGAAAAAGTGACCAATGTGATTAAGAAGTCCAATATTAAGGACATTGGTTGTACCCATATTCATAAAACTTAACTATACTGTTAGAATAGAATGTAAATATTTTTGACCTCGTCAGTAGGAAAACAATAATAGAGTCGGCAGAAATTGGGATGTGAAATGGGGGAATAGAGTAAAGGAGTCCAAGTTGCTATTTTTTTGTTGCTTGTTTTATATACTGGCAATTTAGGGAATTATGTCTAAAGTTGGTCGAGAATCAAAAGCTTAAGTACCTAAGTAAACTTTTTAAGGTATTTGATGTGACATTTATAAATAATGACTAATAATCACTAGAAAGCTCATTTATTCTAAAAAACAAAAAAAGTTGCAATGAATTCTAAAGTCTTAATTGTCTCCTATCCTCATCTCGCTTCTTCTCATTAGCTCATATAGTCCAGGGCGTAGCAAAGAGACAAAAGCTGTAACTTGGTTTCATCTGTTAACACCATGGGGAGAATATGGAGGTGCATATGCATAGATCCAGAAACTGGCTTGAGGCAGCATTTACCAGGCAGTCTGATGTTACAGTTTCAAGGAAGATAAACTGCAAGTATTTATAGAACCGGTCATAAAGCCATTTTGTAAAAACAGTTCCCTTTTTCACCTGCTGACTGAAGCAGTATTTGATATACAGGTATAGGGAGATCGATCATGCCTTTTTTACTAGAATAAAAATAAAAACAAATTCAAGAGAAAAGAGGGAAAGCTTTTTTGTTCCATTTAATACCCATTCAAACTGCTTAGATAGGTGTTAAATTAAACTTGAGCCTTTTCAGATTTCTGTTTCTTTTATGAATGGGGAGAAACCATTTCTAGGTCCAATAAAGAAAATAAAAAGTAGGGACACCAGCTTAGTGTACACTAGCTTTCTACAATATTGAAAAAAAAAAAAAAGGCTTCTCGTGAGACCCATAGACATTTTCTTTCTTGCTGTGCAGAACTGAGTTCTCCTGTATATGAGAGTGATGAAAAAAATGTACCACAAAGTTTAGAAAGTACAGAAGACATGGAAGAATACAAACATTTTCAGTAATCAAACTATAGTTAGGTAATGAGAACAAAAAAATCAGTGTTTTCATTATGCAGCTCCAAAATACGGGGACACATAAAGAACCAGAATGAATCTCAGTAAAAATATTGCTCAGTGTGTGAATGTGTTTCGATTCTATTTTTTTTTTTTTTTTTACGCCTACAGCATCTGGTCTTCCTAGGTGGTCTCCCATCCAAATACTAACCAGGCCAGACCCTGCTTAGCTTCTGAGATTAGACCTTCTGAGATCAGACGGGATCAGGCTTATGCAGGGTGGCATGGCTGTAGACTGTTTTGATTCAAAAGGGTATGGAGGTGGGTGGTCCCAGGCACCAGGAAACAAAAGGGAAAAACAAAATATAAGACTGGTATTAGGAAAGAGCTCTTTTGTGCACAGAATTCCCACAATTTCCAAATGGGCAGGGCCTCCCTATCATTTTCGAGCAGCCCCTATGAGGAACATGTATGCCACTCCTTGAATTTATGTATGCGTATGTAGAGTCTACTCATGTAAAAGTCATTACTAGGGAAAACCTCATTTCATTATGAAACTTTCTTTCTTCAAATTTTGATCTGTCCCCGTATATTGAAAACATTATTGCTTGGATTATTTAATTTTGTTAAGGGATCATTCTGACCAATGAGGTAAATGTGACAAAAAAATATTTTCTCAAAAATTCAACTTACAGGATGAAACTAAAGTGGTTTTGGTCATATTAATGAGCATTCAGATAAAGATTTTTAGGTAGGAAAGCCTATTCTAAAAAAACAAGCCATAGGCATCATCTTCTTTTGGGGATTTTAAATGGAACTGATGAACATAAGGGGAAGAAGAGAGAATAAAAGACCAAGATTTCATTCATTCACTCATTCATTGAATTTTATTTTATTTTTTTCTTGAGTGGGATGAATTGTTTCTGTGCTTGTCTTAGTCTGTTCAGGCTGCTATAATGACCTCCTATAGTCTGGGCAGCTTATAAACAATAGACATTTACTTCTCTTGGTTCTGGGAGCTACAAGTCTAAGATCAGGGTACCAGCACGGTTGGGTTCTGGCGAAGGCCACCTTCCGGCTGCAGACTGCTTTGTCTGTCTTCTGCTGTGTCCTAAAATGGCAGAAGGGGCACAAGAGCTCTCTGGGACATCTTCTGTAAGGGCACTAATCCCATTCAGGAGAGCTCCACCCTCATGACGTAATCATCCCCCAGAAACCCCACCTCCAAATCCCATCACATTGGGGAATAGGTTTCAACATAGGAATTTGGGGGAGGACACAGAAATCAAAATGATTTGGGTGTGGTACAAAGGTAAAAAACAAACAAATAAAAACAGACTTGAAAATATACCCAGGTCTGCCCAGAGCATCAGAGAAGGGGGTATAAGAGTTTGGAGTCTGTTTGGGGTGGAGTCTTATGTGAGGAAGAGCCAAAGAACCATTTAGACTGTGCCTGATATACAAGACAGACACTAGAGGTAAACTTTGTCCTTATTTTCAAATGAGGTGGATGTATTAAAAACCTGAATATGTGTTTGCATGTGTGCATTTGCCAAGTGTATTATTGTTTTTCAATTTAAGCCTTTTAAATATAACACGTTTAAACGATATTGATATTTTTTGACCTTTTAATAGTAATATAGTAATTCAGAAAATTGAAGAGATGCAGACTTTCACAGCTCCTGAAAGGCCCTGGCTAGGATTGTTAATCATTTTACAGAAATAAGAAATAAGTGTGAGCATAATGCCAACAACACTTTATCTCAAAGACTGGAAGAAGTTTGTAATAGGTCACTGGAGAGCGGTTACTATTCCTAGGTGCACGTTCATTTATCATGAATGTACCTGACACCATCCTTTTCCACCCATTGAACCTCCACACCTATGACCTCTGCCTTCTTAGAAAGTATAATGCATAGAAATTGTTCAGCCTAAGAGTGTATTTACTCACATCCACTCAGATGAAAAATCTCTGGTATTTATTCAACATAATTTGAATGATTACTATGGGCCAGACAATATTCTAGGACCTGTGATAAGCAGTGAACAAGATAGAAAACTAAAATCTGTATTCTTATGGAACTTATAATTTAAAGTATAATATTTTATCTGTTATTTATGTAATTCTGTATCCTTACAGAACTTGGTTATTAGATGTTTCTCTGCTAATGTATTTCATTAAAAAAAAAAAAATGATAAGCCCAAGAAGCAATGATCCTCCTACCAGACCCCAAACAGGTGAGGGGTCCAGTATGTGAATAAACATATGGAAACTGTTAGTGTGATAAGTTTATCAAGAATCCTAGAAACAGAAAAATAGGAGAGATTTGTTTTCTCAAGTCAACTATCAAATTTCTTTGCAAAACTATTCCCTCCAGTAGAGAATTCTTTGTCAGTAACAGTGAAAAATAGCATAGGCTCTCAAACAATATTTTCATAGTCTTCATTTTTGGAAATTCACTTACAAAATATGTAACTTTTCTCAGCAGATAGAGTTCTGTTTTCCTAAAGAGGCACTTAAACCGACTGTTGGCTTGGGTGCTGGAACACTAAATAGTCAAACTGGTTTGAAGTCTCACAAGGCTCAGCAACACATTTTTGTTTTCTCAGAGTCTGTGTAGCCCAGTGGGAGATGTCATGATACCACTGAGAGCCAAGATACGACCCACCGTTGCAGGAGGGTTGATTCTACTTTTTAATTGCTTCAGTTATGCCTCTGGCTGGGAACTTACTGTGTGTGAAGAACCTGTGATGCATGAATCATTTTATGGCTGTACCTATATTTTAAAACTTTTGTTTTCATGAGTGAAAGAACTAGGTAAAAGACATGGTGGTTGAGGAAAAAAAAAAAGAGTAGATTCACTTAACAGGGAAACTTGACTCACCCAGAGGTGCAATGCATGCGTGTACCTCTGCATGCAAACATATATAAATGTTACCTAATTACTTAGCAATGCTTCTTAAATTAATGGCCTGTACTGCATCCAGGCAAAGTACTGCATCCAAGTAGAATATCCCATCATTGCCCATTCTCACTCCCCCTGCTAATTTTAGAAAGGCACATGAACCTAGCTACAGCACATTTCCCAATCTTCCTTCATAATCCTCTAGAAGACAACTGTCCTAGGGCATGACAACCAAGAAGACCCCTCAGCTTGACTAAACATTAGACAGACTCTGTGACTCTCTAGGCTTCTGATGTTGTGAGAACTTTACTTTAGAAAACTTGTACTTATGAAATCTTTCTTTGTCCCTTTGAAATATTAAAACAAACAAACAAACAAAAAAAATTAAAGCCTCCTTCCAGTTTTATATCCCAGAAGGTCTTTCTCAAGGATCTGGGAGCCATCCCTTTGAACTGTAGTCATTAGAGGCAATGGAGCATCTATCTCACAGTCTCTGTGTCAGGGGAGAAGCCTAATTTTGTTGGCCTCTTCCTCCAAGTTGTAACACTGCTTCTTATGAAGATACAAGAAAGTTTACTTTCCCTTTGTGTAAAGCCAATTAGTAATCCCAGGTGGCCTAAGAACCGCCTAATTCAGCTCTTAGAAGCCCTCCAGGATTTTGTCTCCATGGAGTCGAGTATCCAGTCTCGGCCTGCGCTGTCTCCTGTCACTGGCTATTGTTTCAGAATACAATCAGTGTCTGCTCATCTTCTCTATTGCCATTTTTCTTTAGATAGTTGACTGCAAGAGTCTTGGTTTTGATGACAAATCAACATAGACAGTTTTCAACCAAGAAGCTGAAATAATTCTACTTTTCTGATATTTTGCTGTGTTCTTCTTTCTTATATTTCTAATCTTGTCTGTTACACTTCTGTGTTCTCTGGTGATCAATTAAAGAGCACTCAGTATGTTCTCCTCTAACTTTATCTTACTACCTCCACCCTCATAGCCTTTTACCTGCCACTTAAGAAAGATAAAACTCCCAGGAGATGTTTTTCACACCATAGCTACTGATTTGGACCTAACCGTTGCTGAATGTGTCAGCCTTCACCTGATCCTGTTGATAAAAATTCGAATACTGCTTTTAAATCCTTCAGAAAGTTAAATTTCCTTCACTTTCCTCTAAGTATTTCCTTTTTTTTTTTTTTTAAATTACTAATTCTAACTTTGGAATTAAAGTAGGCTTTGACACAATTTCAACAGAATGCTTCTCCTGAAATCAAGATAGTCCTCTGATCAAAACTTAGCGTGATAAGAGTAAAATCAAATATTAAGACTATTCTTTTAAGTCACACTCAGTTTGCTGCTTTGCAGGTCCTGTTTAACTTCACTCAGGAAATTTGCTCTCCTAAAGGTATATCAGATTGTCTCAGCCTGTTGCCATAAATGATTCTTATATTCCTGACACTTTCTGTAGTCCCACAATATTATTTCCTCTATGGGCATAAATTTTTCTCTGGAGATTCAACAAATCAGTTTGCAATTATTATTCAGTGCTGTTATGAACAATCCCAATAGCCTTCGACTCCCTTTTGGCTAGCTTTGAAAGAAAGCATGCTTTAGCAGACACTTAATGGTGTTTCTGTACGGAACAGTCTACGGCCAGGCCAATTAAAAATGATAATAAAAGCACGTGGCTCTCATCTGTACTGTGAGATATGTTTTGTAGTCAGAGTTTGATCATCTAGGTTCCTGCCTTCAGTCTGTTATAAGGACTAATAGTCATTTTTTTTCTGATAAATACCTGTATTGCAGTTGGCTGATGAATCCTTTTCAGAGTCCTACAGTTTACTGTGTAGCTATTAATAATTAGATGATGCCTTTTCCTAACACAGGAAAGACTAACATTCAATTAGAGAGAATGTTACCTGCACAGCTTTCTGATCAGAAAATTCTCAACAAGGTCCTGCAAAGAAGAACTGAGAAAGAAAACAACAAGACAATAACAACAACAGAAGTGGCCGCAAGGGCTGTCGGCCAGTGGCCGGCCCAGTTGCTACCAAGTAGGCTATGATATTCCACTGACGAACATGACCAAGTTCGTATATCGACATCCGATAAGGACTCTTCATGACTGTGAAGGCCATTCCATTTTTATGTCTGAAGAAAGATGAAAACAAAGACTCTGTGTAACACACAATCTGTTACCAGATAGCTCCTGTTCCCAGCTTATGCAAGTGACTATTGCTACTTCAGCAACAACTCTAGCCATGCTTTGCCCTTCTTGACTTTTTGAGAAAAGATACCCAAACACCAAATTGCACTCAATTTTTTGACAGTGCCCAATCCAGAACAGACCCCTGCATCCTTGGACTTCTTTCCACACGAAATCCTGTCATAATGAGTTTCTAATTCCCTTTAATCCAGGTCACTCAAGATTTCACCTGGTGTAGCTCATTGCCTCACTTGCTACAGGAGACTTAATACACCTAAGTTTTTTTTTTTTTTTTTCATCATAGGAGCACTTCTTATTGGTCTTCAGCTTTGACATGGGCCAGATACTGTTCTGGGCACAGGATAAAGAGGCAGAGATGTTCAACAGTTTCTGGGTCACACAACCAGGTGGGGGCAAAACCGATATTGAAACCCAGGGAGTTTGACTCAGAAGCCCATGCTCTCAAATTTATGCTGTGCTCAATCAACGTGATGTGAGCAGAAGTAATGGCAGCACAGTTCTGTTCAAGCTGCCGCTGTGGAAAACAGTGAAGCAAAATAGTTTGAGGCATTGAACTAAAAAACCCCTACACTGTACAAAACAGATAATCCAGTCGCTCCTATGTACCTCAGTGCAAAAGAGTCTAACAGTTTACTAAAACATTTATGATTATGTATCTTACTTATACATTTACAACTCCTTCTATCGCCTGAGGTCTAAATAAAATTGCAAATGCAAAGGATAGTCATTCGATGTACAAAAACATCAATACGCTTTATCTTTATAATCTTTTCTCCTTTTACCTTCAAAGGCATATGCTACTTATAGAGAAATTTGTATTCTCATTATTTAGTAATAAGAGAGGAGAGAAGGTGGAAAAGGAAGTAAGAGGTTGGCAAAAGTGAATCTGAGAAGTATCAAGTCAGGTT